>NW_027099218.1:300000-561000 GCF_037042795.1 Molothrus aeneus | reverse complement strand
GCAAGGAGATAACTCTGCAGGAAAGAAAACATCCAAAATCTTGTTCTAAAGCTTGCACGGGGGTCTGCAAAGAGTTTGGCAAGAATGAAAGGTAGTTGTCCAAAACTCGTTCTTTCCAATAGAATAACCATGGAAAAGGCAGGAGAGTGGTAAAGTACTGTTTTCTCTAATTCTGAAGGCTGCCCACACTGTGCCTGTGTGCTGCAGCTTGCATCTTCGCCTTTGGGAAGCTGCCGCTCGCCGATTCTCCCGGAGGCGAAGAAGCGGCTTCTTCGCACACAGAGCATTGTGGCGAGCGCAGGGAGCTCCTGAGAGCGGTTTGTGCCGAAAGAAGCCCGGGACCGGCACTTAGCTTCGGAGAGCTGCGTATCTGCGTCTTCTGCGTGTCTTGCCGCTCTACACTCAGCAAAAAGCTTTTCCACCATATTTTGCAAGGAGAAACTCTGCCAGGGAAGAAAACATCCAAAATCTTGTTCTAAAGCTTGCACGGGGGTCTGCAAAGAGTTTGGCAAGAAATGAAAGGTAGTTGTCCAAAACTCGTTCTTTTCCAATAGAATAACCATGGAAAAGGCAGGAGAGTGGTAAAGTACTGTTTTCTCTAAGTCTGAAGGCTGCCCACACTGTGCCTGTGTGCTGCAGCTTGCATTCTTCGCCTTTGGGAAGCTGCCGCTCGCCGATTCTCCCCGGAGGCGAAGAAGCGGCTTCTTCGCACACAGAGCATTGTGGCGAGCGCAGGGAGCTCCTGAGAGCGGTTTGTGCCGAAAGAAGCCCGGGACCGGCACTTAGCTTCGGAGAGCTGCGTATCTGCGTCTTCTGCGTGTCTTGCCGCTCTACACTCAGCAAAAAGCTTTCCCACCATATCTTGCAAGGAGAAACTCTGCCAGGAAAGAAAACATCCAAAATCTTGTTCTAAAGCTTGCACGGAGGTCTGCAAAGAGTTTGGCAAGAATGAAAGGTAGTTGTCCAAAACTCGTTCTTTTCCAATAGAATAACCATGGAAAAGGCAGGAGAGTGGTAAAGTACTGTTTTCTCTAAGTCTGAATGCTGCCCACACTGTGCTGTGTGCTGCAGCTTGCATCTTCGCCTTTGGGAAGCTGCCGCTCGCCGATTCTCCCGGAGGCGAAGAAGCGGCTTCTTCGCACACAGAGCATTGTGGCGAGCGCAGGGAGCTCCCTGAGAGCGGTTTGTGCCGAAAGAAGCCCGGGACCGGCACTTAGCTTCGGAGAGCTGCGTATCTGCGTCTTCTGCGTGTCTTGCCGCTCTACACTCAGCAAAAAGCTTTTCCACCATATCTTGCAAGGAGAAACTCTGCCAGGAAAGAAAACATCCAAAATGTTGTTCTAAAGCTTGCACGGAGGTCTGCAAAGAGTTTGGCAAGAATGAAAGGTAGTTGTCCAAACTCGTTCTTTTCCAATAGAATAACCATGGAAAAGGCAGGAGAGTGGTAAAGTACTGTTTTCTCTAAGTCTGAAGGCTGCCCACACTGTGCCTGTGTGCTGCAGCTTGCATCTTCGCCTTTGGGAAGCTGCCGCTCGCCGATTCTCCCCGGAGGCGAAGAAGCGGCTTCTTCGCACACAGAGCATTGTGGCGAGCGCAGGGAGCTCCTGAGAGCGGTTGTGCCGAAAGAAGCCCGGGACCGGCACTTAGCTTCGGAGAGCTGCGTATCTGCGTCTTCTGCGTGTCTTGCCGCTCTACACTCAGCAAAAAGCTTTTCCACCATATTTTGCAAGGAGAAACTCTGCAAGGAAAGAAAACATCCAAAATCTTGTTCTAAAGCTTGCACGGAGGTCTGCAAAGAGTTTGGCAAGAATGAAAGGTAGTTGTCCAAAACTCGTTCTTTTCCAATAGAATAACCATGGAAAAGGCAGGAGAGTGGTAAAGTACTGTTTTCTCTAAGTCTGAAGGCTGCCCACACTGTGCCTGTGTGCTGCAGCTTGCATCTTCGCCTTTGGGAAGCTGCCGCTCGCCGATTCTCCGGAGGCGAAGAAGCGGCTTCTTCGCACACAGAGCATTGTGGCGAGCGCAGGGAGCTCCTGAGAGCGGTTTGTGCCGAAAGAAGCCCGGGACCGGCACTTAGCTTCGGAGAGCTGCGTATCTGCGTCTTCTGCGTGTCTTGCGCTCTACACTCAGCAAAAAGCTTTTCCACCATATTTTGCACGGAGAAACTCTGCCAGGAAAGAAAACATCCAAAATCTTGTTCTAAAGCTTGCACGGAGTCTGCAAAGAATTTGGCAAGAATGAAAGGTAGTTGTCCAAAACTCGTTCTTTTCCAATAGAATAACCATGAAAAGGCAGGAGAGTGGTCAAGTACTGTTTTCTCCAAGTCTGAATGCTGCCCACACTGTGCCTGTGTGCTGCAGCTTGCATCTTCGCCTTTGGGAAGCTGCCGCTCGCCGATTCTCCCCGGAGGCGAAGAAGCGGCTTCTTCGCACACAGAGCAGTGTGGCGAGCGCAGGGAGCTCCTGAGAGCGGTTTGTGCCGAAAGAAGCCCGGGACCGGCACTTAGCTTCGGAGAGCTGCGTATCTGCGTCTTCTGCGTGTCTTGCCGCTCTACACTCAGCAAAAGCTTTTCCACCATATCTTGCAAGGAGAAACTCTGCCAGGAAAGAAAACATCCAAAATCTTGTTCTAAAGCTTGCACGGAGGTCTGCAAAGAGTTGGCAAGAATGAAAGGTAGTTGTCCAAAACTCTTTCTTTTCCAATAGAATAACCATGGAAAAGGCAGGAGAGTGGTAAAGTACTGTTTTTCTCTAAGTCTGAAGGCTGCCCACACTGTGCCTGCGTGCTGCAGCTTGCATCTTCGCATTGCGAAGCTGCCGCTCGCCGATTCTCCCGCAGGCGAAGAAGCGGCTTCTTCGCACACAGAGCATTGTGGCGAGCGCAGGGAGCTCCTGAGAGCGGTTTGTGCCGAAAGAAGCCCGGGACCGGCACTTAGCTTCGGAGAGCTGCGTATCTGCGTCTTCTGCGTGTCTGCCGCTCTACACTCAGCAAAAAGCTTTTCCACCATATCTTGCAAGGAGAAACTCTGCCAGGAAAGAAAACATCCAAAATCTTGTTCTAAAGCTTGCACGGGGGTCTGCAAAGAGTTTGGCAAGAATGAAAGGTAGTTGTCCAAAACTCGTTCTTTTCCAATAGAATAACCATGGAAAAGGCAGGAGAGTGGTAAAGTACTGTTTTCTCTAAGTCTGAAGGCTGCCCACACTGTGCCTGTGTGCTGCAGCTTGCATCTTCGCCTTGGGAAGCTGCCGCTCGCCGATTCTCCCGGAGGCGAAGAAGCGGCTTCTTCGCACACAGAGCATTGTGGCGAGCGCAGGGAGCTCCTGAGAGCGGTTTGTGCCGAAAGAAGCCCGGGACCGGCACTTAGCTTCGGAGAGCTGCGTATCTGCGTCTTCTGCGTGTCATGCCGCTCTACACTCAGCAAAAAGCTTTTCCACCATATCTTGCAAGGAGAAAACTCTGCCAGGAAAGAAAACATCCAAAATCTTGTTCTAAAGCTTGCACGGGGGTCTGCAAAGAGTTTGGCAAGAATGAAAGGTAGTTGTCCAAAACTCGTTCTTTTCCAATAGAATAACCATGGAAAAGGCAGGAGAGTGGTAAAGTACTGTTTTCTCTAATTCTGAAGGCTGCCCACACTGTGCCTGTGTGCTGCAGCTTGCATCTTCGCCTTTGGGAAGCTGCCGCTCGCCGATTCTCCCGGAGGCGAAGAAGCGGCTTCTTCGCACACAGAGCATTGTGGCGAGCGCAGGGAGCTCCTGAGAGCGGTTTGTGCCGAAAGAAGCCCGGGACCGGCACTTAGCTTCGGAGAGCTGCGTATCTGCGTCTTCTGCGTGTCTTGCCGCTCTACACTCAGCAAAAAGCTTTTCCCCCATATTTGCAAAGGAGAAACTCTGCCAGGGAAGAAAACATCCAAAATCTTGTTCTAAAGCTTGCACGGGGGTCTGCAAAGAGTTTGGCAAGAATGAAAGGTAGTTGTCCAAAACTCGTTCTTTTCCAATAGAATAACCATGGAAAAGGCAGGAGAGTGGTAAAGTACTGTTTTTCTCTAAGTCTGAAGGCTGCCCACACTGTGCCTGTGTGCTGCAGCTTGCATCTTCGCCTTTGGGAAGCTGCCGCTCGCCGATTCTCCCGGAGGCGAAGAAGCGGCTTCTTCGCACACAGAGCATTGTGGCGAGCGCAGGGGAGCTCCTGAGAGCGGTTTGTGCCGAAAGAAGCCCGGGACCGGCACTTAGCTTCGGAGAGCTGCGTATCTGCGTCTTCTGCGTGTCTTGCCGCTCTACACTCAGCAAAAAGCTTTTCCACCATATCTTGCAAGGAGAAACTCTGCCAGGAAAGAAAACATCCAAAATCTTGTTCTAAAGCTTGCACGGAGGTCTGCAAAGAGTTTGGCAAGAATGAAAGGTAGTTGTCCAAAACTCGTTTCTTTTCCAATAGAATAACCATGGAAAAGGCAGGAGAGTGGAAAGTACTGTTTTCTCTAAGTCTGAATGCTGCCCACACTGTGCCTGTGTGCTGCAGCTTGCATCTTCGCCTTTGGGAAGCTGCCGCTCGCCGATTCCTCCGGAGGCGAAGAAGCGGCTTCTTCGCACACAGAGCATTGTGGCGAGCGCAGGGAGCTCCTGAGAGCGGTTTGTGCCGAAAGAAGCCCGGGACCGGCACTTAGCTTCGGAGAGCTGCGTATCTGCGTCTTCTGCGTGTCTTGCCGCTCTACACTCAGCAAAAAGCTTTTCCACCATATCTTGCAAGGAGAAACTCTGCCAGGAAAGAAAACATCCAAAATGTTGTTCTAAAGCTTGCACGGAGGTCTGCAAAGAGTTTGGCAAGAATGAAAGGTAGTTGTCCAAAACTCGTTCTTTTCCAATAGAATAACCATGGAAAAGGCAGGAGAGTGGTAAAGTACTGTTTTCTCTAAGTCTGAAGGCTGCCCACACTGTGCCTGTGTGCTGCAGCTTGCATCTTCGCCTTTGGGAAGCTGCCGCTCGCCGATTCTCCCGGAGGCGAAGAAGCGGCTTCTTCGCACACAGAGCATTGTGGCGAGCGCAGGGAGCTCCTGAGAGCGGTTTGTGCCGAAAGAAGCCCGGGACCGGCACTTAGCTTCGGAGAGCTGCGTATCTGCGTCTTCTGCGTGTCTTGCCGCTCTACACTCAGCAAAAAGCTTTTCCACCATATCTTGCAAGGAGAAACTCTGCCAGGAAAGAAAACATCCAAAATCTTGTTCTAAAGCTTGCACGGGGGTCTGCAAAGAGTTTGGCAAGAATGAAAGGTAGTTGTCCAAAACTCGTTCTTTTCCAATAGAATAACCATGGAAAAGGCCAGGAGAGTGGTAAAGTACTGTTTTCTCTAAGTCTGAAGGCTGCCCACACTGTGCCTGTGTGCTGCAGCTTGCATCTTCGCCTTTGGGAGGCTGCCGCTCGCCGATTCTCCCGCAGGCGAAGACGCGGCTTCTTCGCACACAGAGCATTGTGGCGAGCGCAGGGAGCTCCTGAGAGCGGTTTGTGCCGAAAGAAGCCCGGACCGGCACTTAGCTTCGGAGAGCTGCGTATCTGCGTCTTCTGCGTGTCTTGCCGCTCTACACTCAGCAAAAAGCTTTTCCACCATATTTTGCAAGGAGAAACTCTGCAAGGAAAGAAAACATCCAAAATCTGTTCTAAAGCTTGCACGGAGGTCTGCAAAGAGTTTGGCAAGAATGAAAGGTAGTTGTCCAAAACTCGTTCTTTTCCAATAGAATAACCATGGAAAAGGCAGGAGAGTGGTAAAGTACTGTTTTCTCTAAGTCTGAAGGCTGCCCACACTGTGCCTGTGTGCTGCAGCTTGCATCTTCGCCTTTGGGAAGCTGCCGCTCGCCCGATTCTCCCGGAGGCGAAGAAGCGGCTTCTTCGCACACAGAGCATTGTGGCGAGCGCAGGGAGCTCCTGAGAGCGGTTTGTGCCGAAGAAGCCCGGGACCGGCACTTAGCTTCGGAGAGCTGCGTATCTGCGTCTTCTGCAGTGTCTTGCCGCTCTACACTCAGCAGAAAGCTTTTCCACCATATTTTGCACGGAGAAACTCTGCCAGGAAGAAAACATCCAAAATCTTGTTCTAAAGCTTGCACGGAGGTCTGCAAAGAGTTTGCAAGAATGAAAGGTAGTTGTCCAAAACTCGTTCTTTTCCAATAGAATAACCATGGAAAAGCAGGAGAGTGGTCAAGTACTGTTTTCTCCAAGTCTGAATGCTGCCCACACTGTGCCTGTGTGCTGCAGCTTGCATCTTCGCCTTTGGGAAGCTGCCGCTCGCCGATTCTCCCGGAGGCGAAGAAGCGCTTCTTCGCACACAGAGCATTGTGGCGAGCGCAGGGAGCTCTGAGAGCGGTTTGTGCCGAAAGAAGCCCGGACCGGCACTTAGCTTCGGAGAGCTGCGTATCTGCGTCTTCTGCGTGTCTTGCCGCTCTACACTCAGCAAAAGCTTTTCCACCATATCTTGCAAGGAGAAACTCTGCCAGGAAAGAAAACATCCAAAATCTTGTTCTAAAGCTTGCACGGAGGTCTGCAAAGAGTTTGGCAAGAATGAAAGGTAGTTGTCCAAAACTCTTTCTTTTCCAATAGAATAACCATGGAAAAGGCAGGAGAGTGGTAAAGTACTGTTTTCTCTAAGTCTGAAGGCTGCCCACACTGTGCTGCGTGCTTGCAGCTTGCATCTTCGCCTTTGGGAAGCTGCCGCTCGCCGATTCTCCCGCAGGCGAAGAAGCGGCTTCTTCGCACACAGAGCATTGTGGCGAGCGCAGGGAGCTCCTGAGAGCGGTTTGTGCCGAAAGAAGCCCGGGACCGGCACTTAGCTTCGGAGAGCTGCGTATCTGCGTCTTCTGCGTGTCTTGCCGCTCTACACTCAGCAAAAAGCTTTTCCACCATATCTTGCAAGGAGAAACTCTGCCAGGAAAGAAAACATCCAAATCTTGTTCTAAAGCTTGCACGGGGGTCTGCAAAGAGTTTGGCAAGAATGAAAGGTAGTTGTCCAAAACTCGTTCTTTTCCAATAGAATAACCATGGAAAAGGCAGGAGAGTGGTAAAGTACTGTTTTCTCTAAGTCTGAAGGCTGCCCACACTGTGCCTGTGTGCTGCAGCTTGCATCTTCGCCTTTGGGAAGCTGCCGCTCGACGATTCTCCCGAGGCGAAGAAGCGGCTTCTTCGCACACAGAGCATTGTGGCGAGCGCAGGGAGCTCCTGAGAGCGGTTTGTGCCGAAAGAAGCCCGGGACCGGCACTTAGCTTCGGAGAGCTGCGTATCTGCCGTCTTCTGCGTGGTTTGCCGCTCTACACTCAGCAAAAAGCTTTTCCACCATATCTTGCAAGGAGAAACTCTGCCAGAAAGAAAACATCCAAAATCTTGTTCTAAAGCTTGCACGGAGGTCTGCAAAGAGTTTGGCAAGAATGAAAGGTAGTTGTCCAAAACTCGTTCTTTTCCAATAGAATAACCATGGAAAAGGCAGGAGAGTGGTAAAGTACTGTTTTCTCTAAGTCTGAAGGCTGCCCACACTGTGCCTGCGTGCTGCAGCTTGCATCTCCGCCTTTGGGAAGCTGCCGCTCGCCGATTCTCCCGGAGGCGAAGAAGCGGCTTCTTCGCACACAGAGCATTGTGGCGAGCGCAGGGAGCTCCTGAGAGCGGTTTGTGCCGAAAGAAGCCCGGGACCGGCACTTAGCTTCGGAGAGCTGCGTATCTGCGTCTTCTGCGTGTCTTGCCGCTCTACACTCAGCAAAAAGCTTTTCCACCATATTTTGCAAGGAGAAACTCTGCCAGGAAAGAAAACATCCAAAATCTTGTTCTAAGCTTGCACGGGGGTCTGCAAAGAGTTTGGCAAGAATGAAAGGTAGTTGTCCAAAACTCGTTCTTTTCCAATAGAATAACCATGGAAAAGGCAGGAGAGTGGTAAAGTACTGTTTTCTCTAAGTCTGAAGGCTGCCCACACTGTGCCTGTGTGCTGCAGCTTGCATCTTCGCCTTTGGGAAGCTGCCGCTCGCCGATTCTCCCGGAGGCGAAGAAGCGGCTTCTTCACACACAGAGCATTGTGGCGAGCGCAGGGAGCTCCTGAGAGCGGTCTGTGCCGAAAGAAGCCCGGGACCGGCACTTAGCTTCGGAGAGCTGCGTATCTGCGTCTTCTGCGTGTCTTGCCGCTCTACACTCAGCAAAAAGCTTTTCCACCATATCTTGCAAGGAGAAACTCTGCCAGGAAAGAAAACATCCAAAATCTTGTTCTAAAGCTTGCACGGGGGTCTGCAAAGAGTTTGGCAAGAATGAAAGGTAGTTGTCCAAAACTCGTTCTTTTCCAATAGAATAACCATGGAAAAGGCAGGAGAGTGGTAAAGTACTGTTTTCTCTAAGTCTGAATGCTGCCCACACTGTGCCTGTGTGCTGCAGCTTGCATCTTCGCCTTTGGGAAGCTGCCGCTCGCCGATTCTCCCGGAGGCGAAGAAGCGGCTTCTTCGCACACAGAGCATTGTGGCGAGCGCAGGGAGCTCCTGAGAGCGGTTTGTGCCGAAAGAAGCCCGGGACCGGCACTTAGCTTCGGAGAGCTGCGTATCTGCGTCTTCTGCGTGTCTTGCCGCTCTACACTCAGCAAAAAGCTTTTCCAGCATATCTTGCAAAGAGAAACTCTGCCAGGAAAGAAAACATCCAAAATCTTGTTCTAAAGCTTGCACGGGGGTCTGCAAAGAGTTTGGCAAGAATGAAAGGTAGTTGTCCAAAACTCGTTCTTTTCCAATAGAATAACCATGGAAAAGGCAGGAGAGTGGTCAAGTACTGTTTTCTCCAAGTCTGAATGCTGCCCACACTGTGCCTGTGTGCTGCAGCTTGCATCTTCGCCTTTGGGAAGCTGCCGCTCGCCGATTCTCCCGGAGGCGAAGAAGCAGCTTCTTCGCAGACACAGCATTGTGGCGAGCGCAGGGAGCTCCTGAGAGCGGTTTGTGCCGAAAGAAGCCCGGGACCGGCACTTAGCTTCGGAGAGCTGCGTATCTGCGTCTTCTGCGTGTCTTGCCACTCTACACTCAGCAAAAAGCTTTACCACCATATTTTGCAAGGAGAAACTCTGCCAGGAAAGAAAACATCCAAAATGTTGTTCTAAAGCTTGCACGGGGGTCTGCAAAGAGTTTGGCAAGAATGAAAGGTAGTTGTCCAAAACTCGTTCTTTTCCAATAGAATAACCATGGAAAAGGCAGGAGAGTGGTAAAGTACTGTTTTCTCTAAGTCTGAAGGCTGCCCACACTGTGCCTGTGTGCTGCAGCTTGCATCTTCGCCTTTGGGAAGCTGCCGCTCGCCGATTCTCCCGCAGGCGAAGAAGCGGCTTCTTCGCACACAGAGCATTGTGGCGAGCGCAGGGAGCTCCTGAGAGCGGTTTGTGCCGAAAGAAGCCCGGGACCGGCACTTAGCTTCGGAGAGCTGCGTATCTGCGTCTTCTGCGTGTCTTGCCGCTCTACACTCAGCAAAAAGCTTTTCCACCATATCTTGCAAGGAGAAACTCTGCCAGGAAAGAAAACATCCAAAATCTTGTTCTAAAGCTTGCACGGGGGTCTGCAAAGAGTTTGGCAAGAATGAAAGGTAGTTGTCCAAAACTCGTTCTTTTCCAATAGAATAACCATGGAAAAGGCAGGAGAGTGGTAAAGTACTGTTTTCTCTAAGTCTGAAGGCTGCCCACACTGTGCCTGTGTGCTGCAGCTTGCATCTTCGCCTTTGGGAAGCTGCCGCTCGCCGATTCTCCCGCAGGCGAAGAAGCGGCTTCTTCGCACACAGAGCATTGTGGCGAGCGCAGGGAGCTCCTGAGAGCGGTTTGTGCCGAAAGAAGCCCGGGACCGGCACTTAGCTTCGGAGAGCTGCGTATCTGCGTTTTCTGCGTGTCTTGCCGCTCTACACTCAGCAAAAAGCTTTTCCACCATATTTTGCACGGAGAAACTCTGCCAGGAAAGAAAACATCCAAAATCTTGTTCTAAAGCTTGCACGGGGGTCTGCAAAGAGTTTGGCAAGAATGAAAGGTAGTTGTCCAAAACTCGTTCTTTTCCAATAGAATAACCATGGAAAAGGCAGGAGAGTGGTAAAGTACTGTTTTCTCTAAGTCTGAAGGCTGCCCACACTGTGCCTGTGTGCTGCAGCTTGCATCTTCGCCTTTGGGAAGCTGCCGCTCGCCGATTCTCCCGCAGGCGAAGACGCGGCTTCTTCGCACACAGAGCATTGTGGCGAGCGCAGGGAGCTCCTGAGAGCGGTTTGTGCCGAAAGAAGCCCGGGACCGGCACTTAGCTTCGGAGAGCTGCGTATCTGCGTCTTCTGCGTGTCTTGCCGCTCTACACTCAGCCAAAAGCTTTTCCACCATATTTTGCAAAGAGAAACTCTGCCAGGAAAGAAAACATCCAAAATCTTGTTCTAAAGCTTGCACGGGGGTCTGCAAAGAGTTTGGCAAGAATGAAAGGTAGTTGTCCAAAACTCGTTCTTTTCCAATAGAATAACCATGGAAAAGGCAGGAGAGTGGTAAAGTACTGTTTTCTCTAAGTCTGAATGCTGCCCACATTGTGCCTGTGTGCTGCAGCTTGCATCTTCGCCTTTGGGAAGCTGCCGCTCGCCGATTCTCCCGGAGGCGAAGAAGCGGCTTCTTCGCACACAGAGCATTGTGGCGAGCGCAGGGAGCTCCTGAGAGCGGTTTGTGCCGAAAGAAGCCCGGGACCGGCACTTAGCTTCGGAGAGCTGCGTATCTGCGTCTTCTGCGGGTCTTGCCGCTCTACACTCAGCAAAAAGCTTTTCCACCATATCTTGCAAAGAGAAACTCTGCCAGGAAAGAAAACATCCAAAATCTTGTTCTAAAGCTTGCACGGAGGTCTGCAAAGAGTTTGGCAAGAATGAAAGGTAGTTGTCCAAAACTCGTTCTTTTCCAATAGAATAACAATGGAAAAGGCAGGAGAGTGGTAAAGTACTGTTTTCTCCAAGTCTGAAGGCTGCCCACACTGTGCCTGTGTGCTGCAGCTTGCATCTTCGCCTTTGGGAAGCTGCCGCTCGCCGATTCTCCCGCAGGCGAAGAAGCGGCTTCTTCGCACACAGAGCATTGTGGCGAGCGCAGGGAGCTCCTGAGAGCGGTTTGTGCCGAAAGAAGCCCGGGACCGGCACTTAGCTTCGGAGAGCTGCGTATCTGCGTCTTCTGCGTGTCTTGCCGCTCTACACTCAGCAAAAAGCTTTTCCACCATATTTTGCAAGGAGAAACTCTGCCAGGAAAGAAAACATCCAAAATCTTGTTCTAAAGCTTGCACGGAGGTCTGCAAAGAGTTTGGCAAGAATGAAAGGTAGTTGTCCAAAACTCGTTCTTTTCCAATAGAATAACCATGGAAAAGGCAGGAGAGTGGTAAAGTACTGTTTTCTCGAAGTCTGAAGGCTGCCCACACTGTGCCTGTGTGCTGCAGCTTGCATCTTCGCCTTTGGGAAGCTGCCGCTCGCCGATTCTCCCGGAGGCGAAGAAGCGGCTTCTTCGCACACAGAGCATTGTGGTGAGCGCAGGGAGCTCCTGAGAGCGGTTTGTGCCGAAAGAAGCCCGGGAACGGCACTTAGCTTCGGAGAGCTGCGTATCTGCGTCTTCTGCGTGTCTTGCCGCTCTACACTCAGCAAAAAGCTTTTCCACCATATCTTGCAAGGAGAAACTCTGCCAGGAAAGAAAACATCCAAAATCTTGTTCTAAAGCTTGCACGGGGGTCTGCAAAGAGTTTGGCAAGAATGAAAGGTAGTTGTCCAAAACTCGTTCTTTTCCAATAGAATAACCATGGAAAAGGCAGGAGAGTGGTAAAGTACTGTTTTCTCTAAGTCTGAAGGCTGCCCACACTGTGCCTGTGTGCTGCAGCTTGCATCTTCGCCTTTGGGAAGCTGCCGCTCGCCGATTCTCCCGGAGGCGAAGAAGCGGCTTCTTCGCACACAGAGCATTGTGGCGAGCGCAGGGAGCTCCTGAGAGCGGTTTGTGCCGAAAGAAGCCCGGGACCGGCACTTAGCTTCGGAGAGCTGCGTATCTGCGTCTTCTGCGTGTCTTGCCGCTCTACACTCAGCAAAAAGCTTTTCCAGCATATCTTGCAAGGAGAAACTCTGCCAGGAAAGAAAACATCCAAAATCTTGTTCTTAAGCTTGCACGGGGGTCTGCAAAGAGTTTGGCAAGAATGAAAGGTAGTTGTCCAAAACTCGTTCTTTTCCAATAGAATAACCATGGAAAAGGCAGGAGAGTGGTAAAGTACTGTTTTCTCTAAGTCTGAAGGCTGCCCACACTGTGCCTGTGTGCTGCAGCTTGCATCTTCGCCTTTGGGAAGCTGCCGCTCGCCGATTCTCCCGGAGGCGAAGAAGCGGCTTCTTCGCACACAGAGCATTGTGGCGAGCGCAGGGAGCTCCTGAGAGCGGTTTGTGCCGAAAGAAGCCCGGGACCGGCACTTAGCTTCGGAGAGCTGCGTATCTGCGTCTTCTGCGTGTCTTGCCGCTCTACACTCAGCAAAAAGCTTTTCCACCATATCTTGCAAGGAGAAACTCTGCCAGGAAAGAAAACATCCAAAATCTTGTTCTAAAGCTTGCACGGGGGTCTGCAAAGAGTTTGGCAAGAATGAAAGGTAGTTGTCCAAAACTCGTTCTTTTCCAATAGAATAACCATGGAAAAGGCAGGAGAGTGGTAAAGTACTGTTTTCTCTAAGTCTGAAGGCTGCCCACACTGTGCCTGTGTGCTGCAGCTTGCATCTTCGCCTTTGGGAAGCTGCCGCTCGCCGATTCTCCCGCAGGCGAAGACGCGGCTTCTTCGCACACAGAGCATTGTGGCGAGCGCAGGGAGCTCCTGAGAGCGGTTTGTGCCGAAAGAAGCCCGGGACCGGCACTTAGCTTCGGAGAGCTGCGTATCTGCGTCTTCTGCGTGTCTTGCCGCTCTACACTCAGCAAAAAGCTTTTCCACCATATCTTGCAAGGAGAAACTCTGCCAGGAAAGAAAACATCCAAAATCTTGTTCTAAAGCTTGCACGGAGGTCTGCAAAGAGTTTGGCAAGAATGAAAGGTAGTTGTCCAAAACTCGTTCTTTTCCAATAGAATAACCATGGAAAAGGCAGGAGAGTGGTAAAGTACTGTTTTCTCTAAGTCTGAATGCTGCCCACACTGTGCCTGTGTGCTGCAGCTTGCATCTTCGCCTTTGGGAAGCTGCCGCTCGCCGATTCTCCCGGAGGCGAAGAAGCGGCTTCTTCGCACACAGAGCATTGTGGCGAGCGCAGGGAGCTCCTGAGAGCGGTTTGTGCCGAAAGAAGCCCGGGACCGGCACTTAGCTTCGGAGAGCTGCGTATCTGCGTCTTCTGCGTGTCTTGCCGCTCTACACTCAGCAAAAAGCTTTTCCACCATATTTTGCAAGGAGAAACTCTGCCAGGAAAGAAAACATCCAAAATCTTGTTCTAAAGCTTGCACGGGGGTCTGCAAAGAGTTTGGCAAGAATGAAAGGTAGTTGTCCAAAACTCGTTCTTTTCCAATAGAATAACCATGGAAAAGGCAGGAGAGTGGTAAAGTACTGTTTTCTCTAAGTCTGAAGGCTGCCCACACTGTGCCTGTGTGCTGCAGCTTGCATCTTCGCCTTTGGGAAGCTGCCGCTCGCCGATTCTCCCGGAGGCGAAGAAGCGGCTTCTTCGCACACAGAGCATTGTGGCGAGCGCAGGGAGCTCCTGAGAGCGGTTTGTGCCGAAAGAAGCCCGGGACCGGCACTTAGCTTCGGAGAGCTGCGTATCTGCGTCTTCTGCGTGTCTTGCCGCTCTACACTCAGCCAAAAGCTTTTCCACCATATCTTGCAAGGAGAAACTCTGCCAGGAAAGAAAACATCCAAAATCTTGTTCTAAAGCTTGCACGGGGGTCTGCAAAGAGTTTGGCAAGAATGAAAGGTAGTTGTCCAAAACTCGTTCTTTTCCAATAGAATAACAATGGAAAAGGCAGGAGAGTGGTAAAGTACTGTTTTCTCTAAGTCTGAAGGCTGCCCACACTGTGCCTGTGTGCTGCAGCTTGCATCTTCGCCTTTGGGAAGCTGCCGCTCGCCGATTCTCCCGGAGGCGAAGAAGCGGCTTCTTCGCACACAGAGCATTGTGGCGAGCGCAGGGAGCTCCTGAGAGCGGTTTGTGCCGAAAGAAGCCCGGGACCGGCACTTAGCTTCGGAGAGCTGCGTATCTGCGTCTTCTGCGTGTCTTGCCGCTCTACACTCAGCAAAAAGCTTTCCCACCATATCTTGCAAGGAGAAACTCTACCAGGAAAGAAAACATCCAAAATCTTGTTCTAAAGCTTGCACGGGGGTCTGCAAAGAGTTTGGCAAGAATGAAAGGTAGTTGTCCAAAACTCGTTCTTTTCCAATAGAATAACCATGGAAAAGGCAGGAGAGTGGTAAAGTACTGTTTTCTCTAAGTCTGAAGGCTGCCCACACTGTGCCTGTGTGCTGCAGCTTGCATCTTCGCCTTTGGGAAGCTGCCGCTCGCCGATTCTCCCGGAGGCGAAGACGCGGCTTCTTCGCACACAGAGCATTGTGGCGAGCGCAGGGAGCTCCTGAGAGCGGTTTGTGCCGAAAGAAGCCCGGGACCGGCACTTAGCTTCGGAGAGCTGCGTATCTGCGTCTTCTGCGGGTCTTGCCGCTCTACACTCAGCAAAAAGCTTTTCCACCATATCTTGCAAAGAGAAACTCTGCCAGGAAAGAAAACATCCAAAATCTTGTTCTAAAGCTTGCACGGGGGTCTGCAAAGAGTTTGGCAAGAATGAAAGGTAGTTGTCCAAAACTCGTTCTTTTCCAATAGAATAACAATGGAAAAGGCAGGAGAGTGGTAAAGTACTGTTTTCTCGAAGTCTGAAGGCTGCCCACACTGTGCCTGTGTGCTGCAGCTTGCATCTTCGCCTTTGGGAAGCTGCCGCTCGCCGATTCTCCCGGAGGCGAAGAAGCGGCTTCTTCGCACACAGAGCATTGTGGCGAGCGCAGGGAGCTCCTGAGAGCGGTTTGTGCCGAAAGAAGCCCGGGACCGGCACTTAGCTTCGGAGAGCTGCGTATCTGCGTCTTCTGCGTGTCTTGCCGCTCTACACTCAGCAAAAACCTTTTCCACCATATCTTGCAAAGTGAAAATCTGCCAGGAAAGAAAACATCCAAAATCTTGTTCTAAAGCTTGCACGGGGGTCTGCAAAGAGTTTGGCAAGAATGAAAGGTAGTTGTCCAAAACTCGTTCTTTTCCAATAGAATAACCATGGAAAAGGCAGGAGAGTGGTCAAGTACTGTTTTCTCCAAGTCTGAATGCTGCCCACACTGTGCCTGTGTGCTGCAGCTTGCATCTTCGCCTTTGGGAAGCTGCCGCTCGCCGATTCTCCCGGAGGCGAAGAAGCGGCTTCTTCGCACACAGAGCATTGTGGCGAGCGCAGGGAGCTCCTGAGAGCGGTTTGTGCCGAAAGAAGCCCGGGACCGGCACTTAGCTCCGGAGAGCTGCGTATCTGCGTCTTCTGCGTGTCTTGCCGCTCTACACTCAGCAAAAAGCTTTTCCACCATATTTTGCAAGGAGAAACTCTGCCAGGAAAGAAAACATCCAAAATGTTGTTCTAAAGCTTGCACGGAGGTCTGCAAAGAGTTTGGCAAGAATGAAAGGTAGTTGTCCAAAACTCGTTCTTTTCCAATAGAATAACCATGGAAAAGGCAGGAGAGTGGTAAAGTACTGTTTTCTCTAAGTCTGAAGGCTGCCCACACTGTGCCTGTGTGCTGCAGCTTGCATCTTCGCCTTTGGGAAGCTGCCGCTCGCCGATTCTCCTGGAGGCGAAGAAGCGGCTTCTTCGCACACAGAGCATTGTGGCGAGCGCAGGGAGCTCCTGAGAGCGGTTTGTGCCGAAAGAAGCCCGGGACCGGCACTTAGCTTCGGAGAGCTGCGTATCTGCGTCTTCTGCGTGTCTTGCCGCTCTACACTCAGCAAAAAGCTTTTCCAGCATATCTTGCAAGGAGAAACTCTGCCAGGAAAGAAAACATCCAAAATCTTGTTCTTAAGCTTGCACGGGGGTCTGCAAAGAGTTTGGCAAGAATGAAAGGTAGTTGTCCAAAACTCGTTCTTTTCCAATAGAATAACCATGGAAAAGGCAGGAGAGTGGTAAAGTACTGTTTTCTCTAAGTCTGAAGGCTGCCCACACTGTGCCTGTGTGCTGCAGCTTGCATCTTCGCCTTTGGGAAGCTGCCGCTCGCCGATTCTCCCGGAGGCGAAGAAGCGGCTTCTTCGCACACAGAGCATTGTGGCGAGCGCAGGGAGCTCCTGAGAGCGGTTTGTGCCGAAAGAAGCCCGGGACCGGCACTTAGCTTCGGAGAGCTGCGTATCTGCGTCTTCTGCGTGTCTTGCCGCTCTACACTCAGCAAAAAGCTTTTCCACCATATCTTGCAAGGAGAAACTCTGCCAGGAAAGAAAACATCCAAAATCTTGTTCTAAAGCTTGCACGGAGGTCTGCAAAGAGTTTGGCAAGAATGAAAGGTAGTTGTCCAAAACTCGTTCTTTTCCAATAGAATAACCATGGAAAAGGCAGGAGAGTGGTAAAGTACTGTTTTCTCTAAGTCTGAAGGCTGCCCACACTGTGCCTGCGTGCTGCAGCTTGCATCTTCGCCTTTGGGAAGCTGCCGCTCGCTGATTCTCCCGGAGGCGAAGAAGCGGCTTCTTCGCACACAGAGCATTGTGGCGAGCGCAGGGAGCTCCTGAGAGCGGTTTGTGCCGAAAGAAGCCCGGGACCGGCACTTAGCTTCGGAGAGCTGCGTATCTGCGTCTTCTGCGTGTCTTGCCGCTCTACACTCAGCAAAAAGCTTTTCCACCATATTTTGCAAAGAGAAACTCTGCCAGGAAAGAAAACATCCAAAATCTTGTTCTAAAGCTTGCACGGGGGTCTGCAAAGAGTTTGGCAAGAATGAAAGGTAGTTGTCCAAAACTCGTTCTTTTCCAATAGAATAACCATGGAAAAGGCAGGAGAGTGGTAAAGTACTGTTTTCTCTAAGTCTGAAGGCTGCCCACACTGTGCCTGTGTGCTGCAGCTTGCATCTTCGCCTTTGGGAAGCTGCCGCTCGCCGATTCTCCCGAAGGCGAAGAAGCGGCTTCTTCGCACACAGAGCATTGTGGGGAGCGCAGGGAGCTCCTGAGAGCGGTTTGTGCCGAAAGAAGCCCGGGACCGGCACTTAGCTTCGGAGAGCTGCGTATCTGCGTCTTCTGCGTGTCTTGCCGCTCTACACTCAGCAAAAAGCTTTCCCACCATATCTTGCAAGGAGAAACTCTGCCAGGAAAGAAAACATCCAAAATCTTGTTCTAAAGCTTGCACGGGGGTCTGCAAAGAGTTTGGCAAGAATGAAAGGTAGTTGTCCAAAACTCGTTCTTTTCCAATAGAATAACCATGGAAAAGGCAGGAGAGTGGTAAAGTACTGTTTTCTCTAAGTCTGAAGGCTGCCCACACTGTGCCTGTGTGCTGCAGCTTGCATCTTCGCCTTTGGGAAGCTGCCGCTCGCCGATTCTCCCGGAGGCGAAGACGCGGCTTCTTCGCACACAGAGCATTGTGGCGAGCGCAGGGAGCTCCTGAGAGCGGTTTGTGCCGAAAGAAGCCCGGGACCGGCACTTAGCTTCGGAGAGCTGCGTATCTGCGTCTTCTGCGGGTCTTGCCGCTCTACACTCAGCAAAAAGCTTTTCCACCATATTTTGCAAGGAGAAACTCTGCCAGGAAAGAAAACATCCAAAATCTTGTTCTAAAGCTTGCACGGGGGTCTGCAAAGAGTTTGGCAAGAATGAAAGGTAGTTGTCCAAAACTCGTTCTTTTCCAATAGAATAACCATGGAAAAGGCAGGAGAGTGGTAAAGTACTGTTTTCTCTAAGTCTGAATGCTGCCCACACTGTGCCTGTGTGCTGCAGCTTGCATCTTCGCCTTTGGGAAGCTGCCGCTCGCCGATTCTCCCGGAGGCGAAGAAGCGGCTTCTTCGCACACAGAGCATTGTGGTGAGCGCAGGGAGCTCCTGAGAGCGGTTTGTGCCGAAAGAAGCCCGGGACCGGCACTTAGCTTCGGAGAGCTGCGTATCTGCGTCTTCTGCGTGTCTTGCCGCTCTACACTCAGCAAAAAGCTTTTCCACCATATCTTGCAAAGAGAAACTCTGCCAGGAAAGAAAACATCCAAAATCTTGTTCTAAAGCTTGCACGGGGGTCTGCAAAGAGTTTGGCAAGAATGAAAGGTAGTTGTCCAAAACTCGTTCTTTTCCAATAGAATAACCATGGAAAAGGCAGGAGAGTGGTCAAGTACTGTTTTCTCCAAGTCTGAATGCTGCCCACACTGTGCCTGTGTGCTGCAGCTTGCATCTTCGCCTTTGGGAAGCTGCCGCTCGCCGATTCTCCCGGAGGCGAAGACGCGGCTTCTTCGCACACAGAGCATTGTGGCGAGCGCAGGGAGCTCCTGAGAGCGGTTTGTGCCGAAAGAAGCCCGGGACCGGCACTTAGCTTCGGAGAGCTGCGTATCTGCGTCTTCTGCGGGTCTTGCCGCTCTACACTCAGCAAAAAGCTTTTCCACCATATTTTGCAAGGAGAAACTCTGCCAGGAAAGAAAACATCCAAAATCTTGTTCTAAAGCTTGCACGGGGGTCTGCAAAGAGTTTGGCAAGAATGAAAGGTAGTTGTCCAAAACTCGTTCTTTTCCAATAGAATAACAATGGAAAAGGCAGGAGAGTGGTAAAGTACTGTTTTCTCGAAGTCTGAATGCTGCCCACACTGTGCCTGTGTGCTGCAGCTTGCATCTTCGCCTTTGGGAAGCTGCCGCTCGCCGATTCTCCCGCAGGCGAAGAAGCGGCTTCTTCGCACACAGAGCATTGTGGCGAGCGCAGGGAGCTCCTGAGAGCGGTTTGTGCCGAAAGAAGCCCGGGACCGGCACTTAGCTTCGGAGAGCTGCGTATCTGCGTCTTCTGCGTGTCTTGCCGCTCTACACTCAGCAAAAAGCTTTCCCACCATATCTTGCAAGGAGAAACTCTGCCAGGAAAGAAAACATCCAAAATCTTGTTCTAAAGCTTGCACGGGGGTCTGCAAAGAGTTTGGCAAGAATGAAAGGTAGTTGTCCAAAACTCGTTCTTTTCCAATAGAATAACCATGGAAAAGGCAGGAGAGTGGTAAAGTACTGTTTTCTCTAAGTCTGAAGGCTGCCCACACTGTGCCTGTGTGCTGCAGCTTGCATCTTCGCCTTTGGGAAGCTGCCGCTCGCCGATTCTCCCGGAGGCGAAGAAGCGGCTTCTTCGCACACAGAGCATTGTGGCGAGCGCAGGGAGCTCCTGAGAGCGGTTTGTGCCGAAAGAAGCCCGGGACCGGCACTTAGCTTCGGAGAGCTGCGTATCTGCGTCTTCTGCGTGTCTTGCCGCTCTACACTCAGCAAAAAGCTTTTCCACCATATCTTGCAAGGAGAAACTCTGCCAGGAAAGAAAACATCCAAAATCTTGTTCTAAAGCTTGCACGGGGGTCTGCAAAGAGTTTGGCAAGAATGAAAGGTAGTTGTCCAAAACTCGTTCTTTTCCAATAGAATAACCATGGAAAAGGCAGGAGAGTGGTAAAGTACTGTTTTCTCTAAGTCTGAAGGCTGCCCACACTGTGCCTGTGTGCTGCAGCTTGCATCTTCGCCTTTGGGAAGCTGCCGCTCGCCGATTCTCCCGGAGGCGAAGAAGCGGCTTCTTCGCACACAGAGCATTGTGGCGAGCGCAGGGAGCTCCTGAGAGCGGTTTGTGCCGAAAGAAGCCCGGGACCGGCACTTAGCTTCGGAGAGCTGCGTATCTGCGTCTTCTGCGTGTCTTGCCGCTCTACACTCAGCAAAAAGCTTTTCCACCATATCTTGCAAGGAGAAACTCTGCCAGGAAAGAAAACATCCAAAATCTTGTTCTAAAGCTTGCACGGAGGTCTGCAAAGAGTTTGGCAAGAATGAAAGGTAGTTGTCCAAAACTCGTTCTTTTCCAATAGAATAACCATGGAAAAGGCAGGAGAGTGGTAAAGTACTGTTTTCTCGAAGTCTGAAGGCTGCCCACACTGTGCCTGTGTGCTGCAGCTTGCATCTTCGCCTTTGGGAAGCTGCCGCTCGCCGATTCTTCCGGAGGCGAAGAAGCGGCTTCTTCACACACAGAGCATTGTGGCGAGCGCAGGGAGCTCCTGAGAGCGGTTTGTGCCGAAAGAAGCCCGGGACCGGCACTTAGCTTCGGAGAGCTGCGTATCTGCGTCTTCTGCGTGTCTTGCCGCTCTACACTCAGCCAAAAGCTTTTCCACCATATCTTGCAAGGAGAAACTCTGCCAGGAAAGAAAACATCCAAAATCTTGTTCTAAAGCTTGCACGGGGGTCTGCAAAGAGTTTGGCAAGAATGAAAGGTAGTTGTCCAAAACTCGTTCTTTTCCAATAGAATAACAATGGAAAAGGCAGGAGAGTGGTAAAGTACTGTTTTCTCTAAGTCTGAATGCTGCCCACACTGTGCCTGTGTGCTGCAGCTTGCATCTTCGCCTTTGGGAAGCTGCCGCTCGCCGATTCTCCCGGAGGCGAAGAAGCGGCTTCTTCGCACACAGAGCATTGTGGCGAGCGCAGGGAGCTCCTGAGAGCGGTTTGTGCCGAAAGAAGCCCGGGACCGGCACTTAGCTTCGGAGAGCTGCGTATCTGCGTCTTCTGCGTGTCTTGCCGCTCTACACTCAGCAAAAAGCTTTCCCACCATATCTTGCAAGGAGAAACTCTGCCAGGAAAGAAAACATCCAAAATCTTGTTCTAAAGCTTGCACGGGGGTCTGCAAAGAGTTTGGCAAGAATGAAAGGTAGTTGTCCAAAACTCGTTCTTTTCCAATAGAATAACCATGGAAAAGGCAGGAGAGTGGTAAAGTACTGTTTTCTCGAAGTCTGAAGGCTGCCCACACTGTGCCTGTGTGCTGCAGCTTGCATCTTCGCCTTTGGGAAGCTGCCGCTCGCCGATTCTCCCGCAGGCGAAGACGCGGCTTCTTCGCACACAGAGCATTGTGGCGAGCGCAGGGAGCTCCTGAGAGCGGTTTGTGCCGAAAGAAGCCCGGGACCGGCACTTAGCTTCGGAGAGCTGCGTATCTGCGTCTTCTGCGTGTCTTGCCGCTCTACACTCAGCAAAAAGCTTTTCCACCATATTTTGCAAGGAGAAACTCTGCCAGGAAAGAAAACATCCAAAATCTTGTTCTAAAGCTTGCACGGGGGTCTGCAAAGAGTTTGGCAAGAATGAAAGGTAGTTGTCCAAAACTCGTTCTTTTCCAATAGAATAACCATGGAAAAGGCAGGAGAGTGGTAAAGTACTGTTTTCTCTAAGTCTGAAGGCTGCCCACACTGTGCCTGTGTGCTGCAGCTTGCATCTTCGCCTTTGGGAAGCTGCCGCTCGCCGATTCTCCCGGAGGCGAAGACGCGGCTTCTTCGCACACAGAGCATTGTGGCGAGCGCAGGGAGCTCCTGAGAGCGGTTTGTGCCGAAAGAAGCCCGGGACCGGCACTTAGCTTCGGAGAGCTGCGTATCTGCGTCTTCTGCGGGTCTTGCCGCTCTACACTCAGCAAAAAGCTTTTCCACCATATTTTGCAAGGAGAAACTCTGCCAGGAAAGAAAACATCCAAAATCTTGTTCTAAAGCTTGCACGGGGGTCTGCAAAGAGTTTGGCAAGAATGAAAGGTAGTTGTCCAAAACTCGTTCTTTTCCAATAGAATAACAATGGAAAAGGCAGGAGAGTGGTACTGTTTTCTCTAAGTCTGAATGCTGCCCACACTGTGCCTGTGTGCTGCAGCTTGCATCTTCGCCTTTGGGAAGCTGCCGCTCGCCGATTCTCCCGCAGGCGAAGAAGCGGCTTCTTCGCACACAGAGCATTGTGGCGAGCGCAGGGAGCTCCTGAGAGCGGTTTGTGCCGAAAGAAGCCCGGGACCGGCACTTAGCTTCGGAGAGCTGCGTATCTGCGTCTTCTGCGTGTCTTGCCGCTCTACACTCAGCAAAAAGCTTTTCCACCATATTTTGCAAGGAGAAACTCTGCCAGGAAAGAAAACATCCAAAATGTTGTTCTAAAGCTTGCACGGGGGTCTGCAAAGAGTTTGGCAAGAATGAAAGGTAGTTGTCCAAAACTCGTTCTTTTCCAATAGAATAACCATGGAAAAGGCAGGAGAGTGGTAAAGTACTGTTTTCTCTAAGTCTGAAGGCTGCCCACACTGTGCCTGTGTGCTGCAGCTTGCATCTTCGCCTTTGGGAAGCTGCCGCTCGCCGATTCTCCCGCAGGCGAAGAAGCGGCTTCTTCGCACACAGAGCATTGTGGCGAGCGCAGGGAGCTCCTGAGAGCGGTTTGTGCCGAAAGAAGCCCGGGACCGGCACTTAGCTTCGGAGAGCTGCGTATCTGCGTTTTCTGTGTGTCTTGCCGCTCTACACTCAGCAAAAAGCTTTTCCACCATATTTTGCACGGAGAAACTCTGCCAGGAAAGAAAACATCCAAAATCTTGTTCTAAAGCTTGCACGGGGGTCTGCAAAGAGTTTGGCAAGAATGAAAGGTAGTTGTCCAAAACTCGTTCTTTTCCAATAGAATAACCATGGAAAAGGCAGGAGAGTGGTAAAGTACTGTTTTCTCTAAGTCTGAAGGCTGCCCACACTGTGCCTGTGTGCTGCAGCTTGCATCTTCGCCTTTGGGAAGCTGCCGCTCGCCGATTCTCCCGCAGGCGAAGACGCGGCTTCTTCGCACACAGAGCATTGTGGCGAGCGCAGGGAGCTCCTGAGAGCGGTTTGTGCCGAAAGAAGCCCGGGACCGGCACTTAGCTTCGGAGAGCTGCGTATCTGCGTCTTCTGCGTGTCTTGCCGCTCTACACTCAGCCAAAAGCTTTTCCACCATATCTTGCAAAGAGAAACTCTGCCAGGAAAGAAAACATCCAAAATCTTGTTCTAAAGCTTGCACGGAGGTCTGCAAAGAGTTTGGCAAGAATGAAAGGTAGTTGTCCAAAACTCGTTCTTTTCCAATAGAATAACCATGGAAAAGGCAGGAGAGTGGTAAAGTACTGTTTTCTCCAAGTCTGAAGGCTGCCCACACTGTGCCTGTGTGCTGCAGCTTGCATCTTCGCCTTTGGGAAGCTGCCGCTCGCCGATTCTCCCGGAGGCGAAGAAGCGGCTTCTTCGCACACAGAGCATTGTGGCGAGCGCAGGGAGCTCCTGAGAGCGGTTTGTGCCGAAAGAAGCCCGGGACCGGCACTTAGCTTCGGAGAGCTGCGTATCTGCGTCTTCTGCGTGTCTTGCCGCTCTACACTCAGCAAAAAGCTTTTCCACCATATCTTGCAAGGAGAAACTCTGCCAGGAAAGAAAACATCCAAAATCTTGTTCTAAAGCTTGCACGGGGGTCTGCAAAGAGTTTGGCAAGAATGAAAGGTAGTTGTCCAAAACTCGTTCTTTTCCAATAGAATAACCATGGAAAAGGCAGGAGAGTGGTAAAGTACTGTTTTCTCTAAGTCTGAAGGCTGCCCACACTGTGCCTGTGTGCTGCAGCTTGCATCTTCGCCTTTGGGAAGCTGCCGCTCGCCGATTCTCCCGGAGGCGAAGACGCGGCTTCTTCGCACACAGAGCATTGTGGCGAGCGCAGGGAGCTCCTGAGAGCGGTTTGTGCCGAAAGAAGCCCGGGACCGGCACTTAGCTTCGGAGAGCTGCGTATCTGCGTCTTCTGCGGGTCTTGCCGCTCTACACTCAGCAAAAAGCTTTTCCACCATATCTTGCAAAGAGAAACTCTGCCAGGAAAGAAAACATCCAAAATCTTGTTCTAAAGCTTGCACGGGGGTCTGCAAAGAGTTTGGCAAGAATGAAAGGTAGTTGTCCAAAACTCGTTCTTTTCCAATAGAATAACAATGGAAAAGGCAGGAGAGTGGTAAAGTACTGTTTTCTCGAAGTCTGAAGGCTGCCCACACTGTGCCTGTTTGCTGCAGCTTGCATCTTCGCCTTTGGGAAGCTGCCGCTCGCCGATTCTCCCGGAGGCGAAGAAGCGGCTTCTTCGCACACAGAGCATTGTGGCGAGCGCAGGGAGCTCCTGAGAGCGGTTTGTGCCGAAAGAAGCCCGGGACCGGCACTTAGCTTCGGAGAGCTGCGTATCTGCGTCTTCTGCGTGTCTTGCCGCTCTACACTCAGCAAAAAGCTTTTCCACCATATCTTGCAAAGTGAAAATCTGCCAGGAAAGAAAACATCCAAAATCTTGTTCTAAAGCTTGCACGGGGGTCTGCAAAGAGTTTGGCAAGAATGAAAGGTAGTTGTCCAAAACTCGTTCTTTTCCAATAGAATAACCATGGAAAAGGCAGGAGAGTGGTCAAGTACTGTTTTCTCCAAGTCTGAATGCTGCCCACACTGTGCCTGTGTGCTGCAGCTTGCATCTTCGCCTTTGGGAAGCTGCCGCTCGCCGATTCTCCCGGAGGCGAAGAAGCGGCTTCTTCGCACACAGAGCATTGTGGCGAGCGCAGGGAGCTCCTGAGAGCGGTTTGTGCCGAAAGAAGCCCGGGACCGGCACTTAGCTCCGGAGAGCTGCGTATCTGCGTCTTCTGCGTGTCTTGCCGCTCTACACTCAGCAAAAAGCTTTTCCACCATATTTTGCAAGGAGAAACTCTGCCAGGAAAGAAAACATCCAAAATGTTGTTCTAAAGCTTGCACGGAGGTCTGCAAAGAGTTTGGCAAGAATGAAAGGTAGTTGTCCAAAACTCGTTCTTTTCCAATAGAATAACCATGGAAAAGGCAGGAGAGTGGTAAAGTACTGTTTTCTCTAAGTCTGAAGGCTGCCCACACTGTGCCTGTGTGCTGCAGCTTGCATCTTCGCCTTTGGGAAGCTGCCGCTCGCCGATTCTCCTGGAGGCGAAGAAGCGGCTTCTTCGCACACAGAGCATTGTGGCGAGCGCAGGGAGCTCCTGAGAGCGGTTTGTGCCGAAAGAAGCCCGGGACCGGCACTTAGCTTCGGAGAGCTGCGTATCTGCGTCTTCTGCGTGTCTTGCCGCTCTACACTCAGCAAAAAGCTTTTCCAGCATATCTTGCAAGGAGAAACTCTGCCAGGAAAGAAAACATCCAAAATCTTGTTCTTAAGCTTGCACGGGGGTCTGCAAAGAGTTTGGCAAGAATGAAAGGTAGTTGTCCAAAACTCGTTCTTTTCCAATAGAATAACCATGGAAAAGGCAGGAGAGTGGTAAAGTACTGTTTTCTCTAAGTCTGAAGGCTGCCCACACTGTGCCTGTGTGCTGCAGCTTGCATCTTCGCCTTTGGGAAGCTGCCGCTCGCCGATTCTCCCGGAGGCGAAGAAGCGGCTTCTTCGCACACAGAGCATTGTGGCGAGCGCAGGGAGCTCCTGAGAGCGGTTTGTGCCGAAAGAAGCCCGGGACCGGCACTTAGCTTCGGAGAGCTGCGTATCTGCGTCTTCTGCGTGTCTTGCCGCTCTACACTCAGCAAAAAGCTTTTCCACCATATCTTGCAAGGAGAAACTCTGCCAGGAAAGAAAACATCCAAAATCTTGTTCTAAAGCTTGCACGGAGGTCTGCAAAGAGTTTGGCAAGAATGAAAGGTAGTTGTCCAAAACTCGTTCTTTTCCAATAGAATAACCATGGAAAAGGCAGGAGAGTGGTAAAGTACTGTTTTCTCTAAGTCTGAAGGCTGCCCACACTGTGCCTGCGTGCTGCAGCTTGCATCTTCGCCTTTGGGAAGCTGCCGCTCGCTGATTCTCCCGGAGGCGAAGAAGCGGCTTCTTCGCACACAGAGCATTGTGGCGAGCGCAGGGAGCTCCTGAGAGCGGTTTGTGCCGAAAGAAGCCCGGGACCGGCACTTAGCTTCGGAGAGCTGCGTATCTGCGTCTTCTGCGTGTCTTGCCGCTCTACACTCAGCAAAAAGCTTTTCCACCATATTTTGCAAAGAGAAACTCTGCCAGGAAAGAAAACATCCAAAATCTTGTTCTAAAGCTTGCACGGGGGTCTGCAAAGAGTTTGGCAAGAATGAAAGGTAGTTGTCCAAAACTCGTTCTTTTCCAATAGAATAACCATGGAAAAGGCAGGAGAGTGGTAAAGTACTGTTTTCTCTAAGTCTGAAGGCTGCCCACACTGTGCCTGTGTGCTGCAGCTTGCATCTTCGCCTTTGGGAAGCTGCCGCTCGCCGATTCTCCCGGAGGCGAAGAAGCGGCTTCTTCGCACACAGAGCATTGTGGGGAGCGCAGGGAGCTCCTGAGAGCGGTTTGTGCCGAAAGAAGCCCGGGACCGGCACTTAGCTTCGGAGAGCTGCGTATCTGCGTCTTCTGCGTGTCTTGCCGCTCTACACTCAGCAAAAAGCTTTCCCACCATATCTTGCAAGGAGAAACTCTGCCAGGAAAGAAAACATCCAAAATCTTGTTCTAAAGCTTGCACGGGGGTCTGCAAAGAGTTTGGCAAGAATGAAAGGTAGTTGTCCAAAACTCGTTCTTTTCCAATAGAATAACCATGGAAAAGGCAGGAGAGTGGTAAAGTACTGTTTTCTCTAAGTCTGAAGGCTGCCCACACTGTGCCTGTGTGCTGCAGCTTGCATCTTCGCCTTTGGGAAGCTGCCGCTCGCCGATTCTCCCGGAGGCGAAGACGCGGCTTCTTCGCACACAGAGCATTGTGGCGAGCGCAGGGAGCTCCTGAGAGCGGTTTGTGCCGAAAGAAGCCCGGGACTGGCACTTAGCTTCGGAGAGCTGCGTATCTGCGTCTTCTGCGTGTCTTGCCGCTCTACACTCAGCAAAAAGCTTTTCCACCATATTTTGCAAGGAGAAACTCTGCCAGGAAAGAAAACATCCAAAATCTTGTTCTAAAGCTTGCACGGGGGTCTGCAAAGAGTTTGGCAAGAATGAAAGGTAGTTGTCCAAAACTCGTTCTTTTCCAATAGAATAACCATGGAAAAGGCAGGAGAGTGGTAAAGTACTGTTTTCTCTAAGTCTGAATGCTGCCCACACTGTGCCTGTGTGCTGCAGCTTGCATCTTCGCCTTTGGGAAGCTGCCGCTCGCCGATTCTCCCGGAGGCGAAGAAGCGGCTTCTTCGCACACAGAGCATTGTGGTGAGCGCAGGGAGCTCCTGAGAGCGGTTTGTGCCGAAAGAAGCCCGGGACCGGCACTTAGCTTCGGAGAGCTGCGTATCTGCGTCTTCTGCGTGTCTTGCCGCTCTACACTCAGCAAAAAGCTTTTCCACCATATCTTGCAAGGAGAAACTCTGCCAGGAAAGAAAACATCCAAAATCTTGTTCTAAAGCTTGCACGGAGGTCTGCAAAGAGTTTGGCAAGAATGAAAGGTAGTTGTCCAAAACTCGTTCTTTTCCAATAGAATAACCATGGAAAAGGCAGGAGAGTGGTAAAGTACTGTTTTCTCGAAGTCTGAAGGCTGCCCACACTGTGCCTGTGTGCTGCAGCTTGCATCTTCGCCTTTGGGAAGCTGCCGCTCGCCGATTCTCCCGGAGGCGAAGAAGCGGCTTCTTCACACACAGAGCATTGTGGCGAGCGCAGGGAGCTCCTGAGAGCGGTTTGTGCCGAAAGAAGCCCGGGACCGGCACTTAGCTTCGGAGAGCTGCGTATCTGCGTCTTCTGCGTGTCTTGCCGCTCTACACTCAGCCAAAAGCTTTTCCACCATATCTTGCAAGGAGAAACTCTGCCAGGAAAGAAAACATCCAAAATCTTGTTCTAAAGCTTGCACGGGGGTCTGCAAAGAGTTTGGCAAGAATGAAAGGTAGTTGTCCAAAACTCGTTCTTTTCCAATAGAATAACAATGGAAAAGGCAGGAGAGTGGTAAAGTACTGTTTTCTCTAAGTCTGAATGCTGCCCACACTGTGCCTGTGTGCTGCAGCTTGCATCTTCGCCTTTGGGAAGCTGCCGCTCGCCGATTCTCCCGCAGGCGAAGAAGCGGCTTCTTCGCACACAGAGCATTGTGGCGAGCGCAGGGAGCTCCTGAGAGCGGTTTGTGCCGAAAGAAGCCCGGGACCGGCACTTAGCTTCGGAGAGCTGCGTATCTGCGTCTTCTGCGTGTCTTGCCGCTCTACACTCAGCAAAAAGCTTTTCCACCATATTTTGCAAGGAGAAACTCTGCCAGGAAAGAAAACATCCAAAATGTTG
The DNA here is from genome assembly GCF_037042795.1 of Molothrus aeneus. Taxonomy (NCBI): domain Eukaryota; kingdom Metazoa; phylum Chordata; class Aves; order Passeriformes; family Icteridae; genus Molothrus; species Molothrus aeneus. The sequence goes on along the minus strand of NW_027099218.1, from coordinate 532,960 downwards.
TTCTAAAGCTTGCACGGGGGTCTGCAAAGAGTTTGGCAAGAATGAAAGGTAGTTGTCCAAAACTCGTTCTTTTCCAATAGAATAACCATGGAAAAGGCAGGAGAGTGGTAAAGTACTGTTTTCTCTAAGTCTGAAGGCTGCCCACACTGTGCCTGTGTGCTGCAGCTTGCATCTTCGCCTTTGGGAAGCTGCCGCTCGCCGATTCTCCCGGAGGCGAAGAAGCGGCTTCTTCGCACACAGAGCATTGTGGCGAGCGCAGGGAGCTCCTGAGAGCGGTTTGTGCCGAAAGAAGCCCGGGACCGGCACTTAGCTTCGGAGAGCTGCGTATCTGCGTTTTCTGTGTGTCTTGCCGCTCTACACTCAGCAAAAAGCTTTTCCACCATATTTTGCACGGAGAAACTCTGCCAGGAAAGAAAACATCCAAAATCTTGTTCTAAAGCTTGCACGGGGGTCTGCAAAGAGTTTGGCAAGAATGAAAGGTAGTTGTCCAAAACTCGTTCTTTTCCAATAGAATAACCATGGAAAAGGCAGGAGAGTGGTAAAGTACTGTTTTCTCTAAGTCTGAAGGCTGCCCACACTGTGCCTGTGTGCTGCAGCTTGCATCTTCGCCTTTGGGAAGCTGCCGCTCGCCGATTCTCCCGCAGGCGAAGACGCGGCTTCTTCGCACACAGAGCATTGTGGCGAGCGCAGGGAGCTCCTGAGAGCGGTTTGTGCCGAAAGAAGCCCGGGACCGGCACTTAGCTTCGGAGAGCTGCGTATCTGCGTCTTCTGCGTGTCTTGCCGCTCTACACTCAGCCAAAAGCTTTTCCACCATATCTTGCAAAGAGAAACTCTGCCAGGAAAGAAAACATCCAAAATCTTGTTCTAAAGCTTGCACGGAGGTCTGCAAAGAGTTTGGCAAGAATGAAAGGTAGTTGTCCAAAACTCGTTCTTTTCCAATAGAATAACCATGGAAAAGGCAGGAGAGTGGTAAAGTACTGTTTTCTCCAAGTCTGAAGGCTGCCCACACTGTGCCTGTGTGCTGCAGCTTGCATCTTCGCCTTTGGGAAGCTGCCGCTCGCCGATTCTCCCGGAGGCGAAGAAGCGGCTTCTTCGCACACAGAGCATTGTGGCGAGCGCAGGGAGCTCCTGAGAGCGGTTTGTGCCGAAAGAAGCCCGGGACCGGCACTTAGCTTCGGAGAGCTGCGTATCTGCGTCTTCTGCGTGTCTTGCCGCTCTACACTCAGCAAAAAGCTTTTCCACCATATCTTGCAAGGAGAAACTCTGCCAGGAAAGAAAACATCCAAAATCTTGTTCTAAAGCTTGCACGGGGGTCTGCAAAGAGTTTGGCAAGAATGAAAGGTAGTTGTCCAAAACTCGTTCTTTTCCAATAGAATAACCATGGAAAAGGCAGGAGAGTGGTAAAGTACTGTTTTCTCTAAGTCTGAAGGCTGCCCACACTGTGCCTGTGTGCTGCAGCTTGCATCTTCGCCTTTGGGAAGCTGCCGCTCGCCGATTCTCCCGCAGGCGAAGAAGCGGCTTCTTCGCACACAGAGCATTGTGGCGAGCGCAGGGAGCTCCTGAGAGCGGTTTGTGCCGAAAGAAGCCCGGGACCGGCACTTAGCTTCGGAGAGCTGCGTATCTGCGTCTTCTGCGTGTCTTGCCGCTCTACACTCAGCAAAAAGCTTTTCCACCATATCTTGCAAGGAGAAACTCTGCCAGGAAAGAAAACATCCAAAATCTTGTTCTAAAGCTTGCACGGAGGTCTGCAAAGAGTTTGGCAAGAATGAAAGGTAGTTGTCCAAAACTCGTTCTTTTCCAATAGAATAACCATGGAAAAGGCAGGAGAGTGGTAAAGTACTGTTTTCTCTAAGTCTGAAGGCTGCCCACACTGTGCCTGTGTGCTGCAGCTTGCATCTTCGCCTTTGGGAAGCTGCCGCTCGCCGATTCTCCCGGAGGCGAAGAAGCGGCTTCTTCACACACAGAGCATTGTGGCGAGCGCAGGGAGCTCCTGAGAGCGGTTTGTGCCGAAAGAAGCCCGGGACCGGCACTTAGCTTCGGAGAGCTGCGTATCTGCGTCTTCTGCGTGTCTTGCCGCTCTACACTCAGCCAAAAGCTTTTCCACCATATCTTGCAAGGAGAAACTCTGCCAGGAAAGAAAACATCCAAAATCTTGTTCTAAAGCTTGCACGGGGGTCTGCAAAGAGTTTGGCAAGAATGAAAGGTAGTTGTCCAAAACTCGTTCTTTTCCAATAGAATAACAATGGAAAAGGCAGGAGAGTGGTAAAGTACTGTTTTCTCTAAGTCTGAATGCTGCCCACACTGTGCCTGTGTGCTGCAGCTTGCATCTTCGCCTTTGGGAAGCTGCCGCTCGCCGATTCTCCCGGAGGCGAAGAAGCGGCTTCTTCGCACACAGAGCATTGTGGCGAGCGCAGGGAGCTCCTGAGAGCGGTTTGTGCCGAAAGAAGCCCGGGACCGGCACTTAGCTTCGGAGAGCTGCGTATCTGCGTCTTCTGCGTGTCTTGCCGCTCTACACTCAGCAAAAAGCTTTCCCACCATATCTTGCAAGGAGAAACTCTGCCAGGAAAGAAAACATCCAAAATCTTGTTCTAAAGCTTGCACGGGGGTCTGCAAAGAGTTTGGCAAGAATGAAAGGTAGTTGTCCAAAACTCGTTCTTTTCCAATAGAATAACCATGGAAAAGGCAGGAGAGTGGTAAAGTACTGTTTTCTCTAAGTCTGAAGGCTGCCCACACTGTGCCTGTGTGCTGCAGCTTGCATCTTCGCCTTTGGGAAGCTGCCGCTCGCCGATTCTCCCGCAGGCGAAGAAGCGGCTTCTTCGCACACAGAGCATTGTGGCGTGCGCAGGGAGCTCCTGAGAGCGGTTTGTGCCGAAAGAAGCCCGGGACCGGCACTTAGCTTCGGAGAGCTGCGTATCTGCGTCTTCTGCGTGTCTTGCCGCTCTACACTCAGCAAAAAGCTTTTCCACCATATTTTGCAAGGAGAAACTCTGCCAGGAAAGAAAACATCCAAAATGTTGTTCTAAAGCTTGCACGGGGGTCTGCAAAGAGTTTGGCAAGAATGAAAGGTAGTTGTCCAAAACTCGTTCTTTTCCAATAGAATAACCATGGAAAAGGCAGGAGAGTGGTAAAGTACTGTTTTCTCTAAGTCTGAAGGCTGCCCACACTGTGCCTGTGTGCTGCAGCTTGCATCTTCGCCTTTGGGAAGCTGCCGCTCGCCGATTCTCCCGGAGGCGAAGAAGCGGCTTCTTCGCACACAGAGCATTGTGGCGAGCGCAGGGAGCTCCTGAGAGCGGTTTGTGCCGAAAGAAGCCCGGGACCGGCACTTAGCTTCGGAGAGCTGCGTATCTGCGTTTTCTGTGTGTCTTGCCGCTCTACACTCAGCAAAAAGCTTTTCCACCATATTTTGCACGGAGAAACTCTGCCAGGAAAGAAAACATCCAAAATCTTGTTCTAAAGCTTGCACGGGGGTCTGCAAAGAGTTTGGCAAGAATGAAAGGTAGTTGTCCAAAACTCGTTCTTTTCCAATAGAATAACCATGGAAAAGGCAGGAGAGTGGTAAAGTACTGTTTTCTCTAAGTCTGAAGGCTGCCCACACTGTGCCTGTGTGCTGCAGCTTGCATCTTCGCCTTTGGGAAGCTGCCGCTCGCCGATTCTCCCGCAGGCGAAGACGCGGCTTCTTCGCACACAGAGCATTGTGGCGAGCGCAGGGAGCTCCTGAGAGCGGTTTGTGCCGAAAGAAGCCCGGGACCGGCACTTAGCTTCGGAGAGCTGCGTATCTGCGTCTTCTGCGTGTCTTGCCGCTCTACACTCAGCCAAAATCTTTTCCACCATATCTTGCAAAGAGAAACTCTGCCAGGAAAGAAAACATCCAAAATCTTGTTCTAAAGCTTGCACGGGGGTCTGCAAAGAGTTTGGCAAGAATGAAAGGTAGTTGTCCAAAACTCGTTCTTTTCCAATAGAATAACCATGGAAAAGGCAGGAGAGTGGTAAAGTACTGTTTTCTCTAAGTCTGAAGGCTGCCCACACTGTGCCTGCATGGTGCGGCTTGCATCTTCGCCTTTGGGAAGCTGCCGCTCGCCGATTCTCCCGGAGGCGAAGAAGCGGCTTCTTCGCACACAGAGCATTGTGGCGAGCGCAGGGAGCTCCTGAGAGCGGTTTGTGCCGAAAGAAGCCCGGGACCGGCACTTAGCTTCGGAGAGCTGCGTATCTGCGTCTTCTGCGTGTCTTGCCGCTCTACACTCAGCCAAAAGCTTTCCCACCATATTTTGCAAAGAGAAACTCTGCCAGGAAAGAAAACATCCAAAATCTTGTTCTAAAGCTTGCACGGAGGTCTGCAAAGAGTTTGGCAAGAATGAAAGGTAGTTGTCCAAAACTCGTTCTTTTCCAATAGAATAACCATGGAAAAGGCAGGAGAGTGGTAAAGTACTGTTTTCTCTAAGTCTGAAGGCTGCCCACACTGTGCCTGTGTGCTGCAGCTTGCATCTTCGCCTTTGGGAAGCTGCCGCTCGCCGATTCTCCCGGAGGCGAAGAAGCGGCTTCTTCGCACACAGAGCATTGGGCCGGTCGCGGTTTGCACCTAAGAGCGGTTTGTGCCGAAAGAAGCCCGGGACCGGCACTTAGCTTCGGAGAGCTGCGTATCTGCGTCTTCTGCGTGTCTTGCCGCTCTACACTCAGCAAAAAGCTTTTCCACCATATCTTGCAAGGAGAAACTCTGCCAGGAAAGAAAACATCCAAAATCTTGTTCTAAAGCTTGCACGGAGGTCTGCAAAGAGTTTGGCAAGAATGAAAGGTAGTTGTCCAAAACTCGTTCTTTTCCAATAGAATAACCATGGAAAAGGCAGGAGAGTGGTAAAGTACTGTTTTCTCGAAGTCTGAAGGCTGCCCACACTGTGCCTGTGTGCTGCAGCTTGCATCTTCGCCTTTGGGAAGCTGCCGCTCGCCGATTCTCCCGGAGGCGAAGAAGCGGCTTCTTCACACACAGAGCATTGTGGCGAGCGCAGGGAGCTCCTGAGAGCGGTTTGTGCCGAAAGAAGCCCGGGACCGGCACTTAGCTTCGGAGAGCTGCGTATCTGCGTCTTCTGCGTGTCTTGCCGCTCTACACTCAGCAAAAAGCTTTTCCACCATATCTTGCAAGGAGAAACTCTGCCAGGAAAGAAAACATCCAAAATCTTGTTCTAAAGCTTGCACGGGGGTCTGCAAAGAGTTTGGCAAGAATGAAAGGTAGTTGTCCAAAACTCGTTCTTTTCCAATAGAATAACAATGGAAAAGGCAGGAGAGTGGTAAAGTACTGTTTTCTCTAAGTCTGAATGCTGCCCACACTGTGCCTGTGTGCTGCAGCTTGCATCTTCGCCTTTGGGAAGCTGCCGCTCGCCGATTCTCCCGAAGGCGAAGAAGCGGCTTCTTCGCACACAGAGCATTGTGGCGAGCGCAGGGAGCTCCTGAGAGCAGTTTGTGCCGAAAGAAGCCCGGGACCGGCACTTAGCTTCGGAGAGCTGCGTATCTGCGTCTTCTGCGGGTCTTGCCGCTCTACACTCAGCAAAAAGCTTTCCCACCATATCTTGCAAGGAGAAACTCTGCCAGGAAAGAAAACATCCAAAATCTTGTTCTAAAGCTTGCACGGGGGTCTGCAAAGAGTTTGGCAAGAATGAAAGGTAGTTGTCCAAAACTCGTTCTTTTCCAATAGAATAACCATGGAAAAGGCAGGAGAGTGGTAAAGTACTGTTTTCTCTAAGTCTGAAGGCTGCCCACACTGTGCCTGTGTGCTGCAGCTTGCATCTTCGCCTTTGGGAAGCTGCCGCTCGCCGATTCTCCCGCAGGCGAAGACGCGGCTTCTTCGCACACAGAGCATTGTGGCGAGCGCAGGGAGCTCCTGAGAGCGGTTTGTGCCGAAAGAAGCCCGGGACCGGCACTTAGCTTCGGAGAGCTGCGTATCTGCGTCTTCTGCGGGTCTTGCCGCTCTACACTCAGCAAAAAGCTTTTCCACCATATTTTGCAAGGAGAAACTCTGCCAGGAAAGAAAACATCCAAAATCTTGTTCTAAAGCTTGCACGGGGGTCTGCAAAGAGTTTGGCAAGAATGAAAGGTAGTTGTCCAAAACTCGTTCTTTTCCAATAGAATAACCATGGAAAATGCAGGAGAGTGGTCAAGTACTGTTTTCTCCAAGTCTGAATGCTGCCCACACTGTGCCTGTGTGCTGCAGCTTGCATCTTCGCCTTTGGGAAGCTGCCGCTCGCCGATTCTCCCGCAGGCGAAGAAGCGGCTTCTTCGCACACAGAGCATTGTGGCGTGCGCAGGGAGCTCCTGAGAGCGGTTTGTGCCGAAAGAAGCCCGGGACCGGCACTTAGCTTCGGAGAGCTGCGTATCTGCGTCTTCTGCGTGTCTTGCCGCTCTACACTCAGCAAAAAGCTTTTCCACCATATTTTGCAAGGAGAAACTCTGCCAGGAAAGAAAACATCCAAAATGTTGTTCTAAAGCTTGCACGGGGGTCTGCAAAGAGTTTGGCAAGAATGAAAGGTAGTTGTCCAAAACTCGTTCTTTTCCAATAGAATAACCATGGAAAAGGCAGGAGAGTGGTAAAGTACTGTTTTCTCTAAGTCTGAAGGCTGCCCACACTGTGCCTGTGTGCTGCAGCTTGCATCTTCGCCTTTGGGAAGCTGCCGCTCGCCGATTCTCCCGGAGGCGAAGAAGCGGCTTCTTCGCACACAGAGCATTGTGGCGAGCGCAGGGAGCTCCTGAGAGCGGTTTGTGCCGAAAGAAGCCCGGGACCGGCACTTAGCTTCGGAGAGCTGCGTATCTGCGTTTTCTGTGTGTCTTGCCGCTCTACACTCAGCAAAAAGCTTTTCCACCATATTTTGCACGGAGAAACTCTGCCAGGAAAGAAAACATCCAAAATCTTGTTCTAAAGCTTGCACGGGGGTCTGCAAAGAGTTTGGCAAGAATGAAAGGTAGTTGTCCAAAACTCGTTCTTTTCCAATAGAATAACCATGGAAAAGGCAGGAGAGTGGTAAAGTACTGTTTTCTCTAAGTCTGAAGGCTGCCCACACTGTGCCTGTGTGCTGCAGCTTGCATCTTCGCCTTTGGGAAGCTGCCGCTCGCCGATTCTCCCGCAGGCGAAGACGCGGCTTCTTCGCACACAGAGCATTGTGGCGAGCGCAGGGAGCTCCTGAGAGCGGTTTGTGCCGAAAGAAGCCCGGGACCGGCACTTAGCTTCGGAGAGCTGCGTATCTGCGTCTTCTGCGTGTCTTGCCGCTCTACACTCAGCCAAAATCTTTTCCACCATATCTTGCAAAGAGAAACTCTGCCAGGAAAGAAAACATCCAAAATCTTGTTCTAAAGCTTGCACGGGGGTCTGCAAAGAGTTTGGCAAGAATGAAAGGTAGTTGTCCAAAACTCGTTCTTTTCCAATAGAATAACCATGGAAAAGGCAGGAGAGTGGTAAAGTACTGTTTTCTCTAAGTCTGAAGGCTGCCCACACTGTGCCTGCATGGTGCGGCTTGCATCTTCGCCTTTGGGAAGCTGCCGCTCGCCGATTCTCCCGGAGGCGAAGAAGCGGCTTCTTCGCACACAGAGCATTGTGGCGAGCGCAGGGAGCTCCTGAGAGCGGTTTGTGCCGAAAGAAGCCCGGGACCGGCACTTAGCTTCGGAGAGCTGCGTATCTGCGTCTTCTGCGTGTCTTGCCGCTCTACACTCAGCCAAAAGCTTTCCCACCATATTTTGCAAAGAGAAACTCTGCCAGGAAAGAAAACATCCAAAATCTTGTTCTAAAGCTTGCACGGAGGTCTGCAAAGAGTTTGGCAAGAATGAAAGGTAGTTGTCCAAAACTCGTTCTTTTCCAATAGAATAACCATGGAAAAGGCAGGAGAGTGGTAAAGTACTGTTTTCTCTAAGTCTGAAGGCTGCCCACACTGTGCCTGTGTGCTGCAGCTTGCATCTTCGCCTTTGGGAAGCTGCCGCTCGCCGATTCTCCCGGAGGCGAAGAAGCGGCTTCTTCGCACACAGAGCATTGGGCCGGTCGCGGTTTGCACCTAAGAGCGGTTTGTGCCGAAAGAAGCCCGGGACCGGCACTTAGCTTCGGAGAGCTGCGTATCTGCGTCTTCTGCGTGTCTTGCCGCTCTACACTCAGCCAAAAGCTTTTCCACCATATCTTGCAAGGAGAAACTCTGCCAGGAAAGAAAACATCCAAAATCTTGTTCTAAAGCTTGCACGGGGGTCTGCAAAGAGTTTGGCAAGAATGAAAGGTAGTTGTCCAAAACTCGTTCTTTTCCAATATAATAACCATGGAAAAGGCAGTGAGTGGTAAAGTACTGTTTTCTCTAAGTCTGAATGCTGCCCACACTGTGCCTGTGTGCTGCAGCTTGCATCTTCGCCTTTGGGAAGCTGCCGCTCGCCGATTCTCCCGGAGGCGAAGAAGCGGCTTCTTCACACACAGAGCATTGTGGCGAGCGCAGGGAGCTCCTGAGAGCGGTTTGTGCCGAAAGAAGCCCGGGACCGGCACTTAGCTTCGGAGAGCTGCGTATCTGCGTCTTCTGCGTGTCTTGCCGCTCTACACTCAGCAAAAAGCTTTTCCACCATATCTTGCAAGGAGAAACTCTGCCAGGAAAGAAAACATCCAAAATCTTGTTCTAAAGCTTGCACGGAGGTCTGCAAAGAGTTTGGCAAGAATGAAAGGTAGTTGTCCAAAACTCGTTCTTTTCCAATAGAATAACCATGGAAAAGGCAGGAGAGTGGTAAAGTACTGTTTTCTCTAAGTCTGAAGGCTGCCCACACTGTGCCTGCATGGTGCGGCTTGCATCTTCGCCTTTGGGAAGCTGCCGCTCGCCGATTCTCCCGGAGGCGAAGAAGCGGCTTCTTCGCACACAGATCATTGGGCCGGTCGCGGTTTGCACCTAAGAGCGGTTTGTGCCGAAAGAAGCCCGGGACCGGCACTTAGCTTCGGAGAGCTGCGTATCTGCGTCTTCTGCGTGTCTTGCCGCTCTACACTCAGCCAAAAGCTTTTCCACCATATCTTGCAAAGAGAAACTCTGCCAGGAAAGAAAACATCCAAAATCTTGTTCTAAAGCTTGCACGGGGGTCTGCAAAGAGTTTGGCAAGAATGAAAGGTAGTTGTCCAAAACTCGTTCTTTTCCAATAGAATAACCATGGAAAAGGCAGGAGAGTGGTAAAGTACTGTTTTCTCTAAGTCTGAAGGCTGCCCACACTGTGCCTGTGTGCTGCAGCTTGCATCTTCGCCTTTGGGAAGCTGCCGCTCGCCGATTCTCCCGCAGGCGAAGACGCGGCTTCTTCGCACACAGAGCATTGTGGCGAGCGCAGGGAGCTCCTGAGAGCGGTTTGTGCCGAAAGAAGCCCGGGACCGGCACTTAGCTTCGGAGAGCTGCGTATCTGCGTCTTCTGCGGGTCTTGCCGCTCTACACTCAGCAAAAAGCTTTTCCACCATATTTTGCAAGGAGAAACTCTGCCAGGAAAGAAAACATCCAAAATCTTGTTCTAAAGCTTGCACGGGGGTCTGCAAAGAGTTTGGCAAGAATGAAAGGTAGTTGTCCAAAACTCGTTCTTTTCCAATAGAATAACCATGGAAAATGCAGGAGAGTGGTCAAGTACTGTTTTCTCCAAGTCTGAATGCTGCCCACACTGTGCCTGTGTGCTGCAGCTTGCATCTTCGCCTTTGGGAAGCTGCCGCTCGCCGATTCTCCCGCAGGCGAAGAAGCGGCTTCTTCGCACACAGAGCATTGTGGCGTGCGCAGGGAGCTCCTGAGAGCGGTTTGTGCCGAAAGAAGCCCGGGACCGGCACTTAGCTTCGGAGAGCTGCGTATCTGCGTCTTCTGCGTGTCTTGCCGCTCTACACTCAGCAAAAAGCTTTTCCACCATATTTTGCAAGGAGAAACTCTGCCAGGAAAGAAAACATCCAAAATGTTGTTCTAAAGCTTGCACGGGGGTCTGCAAAGAGTTTGGCAAGAATGAAAGGTAGTTGTCCAAAACTCGTTCTTTTCCAATAGAATAACCATGGAAAAGGCAGGAGAGTGGTAAAGTACTGTTTTCTCTAAGTCTGAAGGCTGCCCACACTGTGCCTGTGTGCTGCAGCTTGCATCTTCGCCTTTGGGAAGCTGCCGCTCGCCGATTCTCCCGGAGGCGAAGAAGCGGCTTCTTCGCACACAGAGCATTGTGGCGAGCGCAGGGAGCTCCTGAGAGCGGTTTGTGCCGAAAGAAGCCCGGGACCGGCACTTAGCTTCGGAGAGCTGCGTATCTGCGTTTTCTGTGTGTCTTGCCGCTCTACACTCAGCAAAAAGCTTTTCCACCATATTTTGCACGGAGAAACTCTGCCAGGAAAGAAAACATCCAAAATCTTGTTCTAAAGCTTGCACGGGGGTCTGCAAAGAGTTTGGCAAGAATGAAAGGTAGTTGTCCAAAACTCGTTCTTTTCCAATAGAATAACCATGGAAAAGGCAGGAGAGTGGTAAAGTACTGTTTTCTCTAAGTCTGAAGGCTGCCCACACTGTGCCTGTGTGCTGCAGCTTGCATCTTCGCCTTTGGGAAGCTGCCGCTCGCCGATTCTCCCGCAGGCGAAGACGCGGCTTCTTCGCACACAGAGCATTGTGGCGAGCGCAGGGAGCTCCTGAGAGCGGTTTGTGCCGAAAGAAGCCCGGGACCGGCACTTAGCTTCGGAGAGCTGCGTATCTGCGTCTTCTGCGTGTCTTGCCGCTCTACACTCAGCCAAAATCTTTTCCACCATATCTTGCAAAGAGAAACTCTGCCAGGAAAGAAAACATCCAAAATCTTGTTCTAAAGCTTGCACGGGGGTCTGCAAAGAGTTTGGCAAGAATGAAAGGTAGTTGTCCAAAACTCGTTCTTTTCCAATAGAATAACCATGGAAAAGGCAGGAGAGTGGTAAAGTACTGTTTTCTCTAAGTCTGAAGGCTGCCCACACTGTGCCTGCATGGTGCGGCTTGCATCTTCGCCTTTGGGAAGCTGCCGCTCGCCGATTCTCCCGGAGGCGAAGAAGCGGCTTCTTCGCACACAGAGCATTGTGGCGAGCGCAGGGAGCTCCTGAGAGCGGTTTGTGCCGAAAGAAGCCCGGGACCGGCACTTAGCTTCGGAGAGCTGCGTATCTGCGTCTTCTGCGTGTCTTGCCGCTCTACACTCAGCCAAAAGCTTTCCCACCATATTTTGCAAAGAGAAACTCTGCCAGGAAAGAAAACATCCAAAATCTTGTTCTAAAGCTTGCACGGAGGTCTGCAAAGAGTTTGGCAAGAATGAAAGGTAGTTGTCCAAAACTCGTTCTTTTCCAATAGAATAACCATGGAAAAGGCAGGAGAGTGGTAAAGTACTGTTTTCTCTAAGTCTGAAGGCTGCCCACACTGTGCCTGTGTGCTGCAGCTTGCATCTTCGCCTTTGGGAAGCTGCCGCTCGCCGATTCTCCCGGAGGCGAAGAAGCGGCTTCTTCGCACACAGAGCATTGGGCCGGTCGCGGTTTGCACCTAAGAGCGGTTTGTGCCGAAAGAAGCCCGGGACCGGCACTTAGCTTCGGAGAGCTGCGTATCTGCGTCTTCTGCGTGTCTTGCCGCTCTACACTCAGCCAAAAGCTTTTCCACCATATCTTGCAAGGAGAAACTCTGCCAGGAAAGAAAACATCCAAAATCTTGTTCTAAAGCTTGCACGGGGGTCTGCAAAGAGTTTGGCAAGAATGAAAGGTAGTTGTCCAAAACTCGTTCTTTTCCAATATAATAACCATGGAAAAGGCAGTGAGTGGTAAAGTACTGTTTTCTCTAAGTCTGAATGCTGCCCACACTGTGCCTGTGTGCTGCAGCTTGCATCTTCGCCTTTGGGAAGCTGCCGCTCGCCGATTCTCCCGGAGGCGAAGAAGCGGCTTCTTCACACACAGAGCATTGTGGCGAGCGCAGGGAGCTCCTGAGAGCGGTTTGTGCCGAAAGAAGCCCGGGACCGGCACTTAGCTTCGGAGAGCTGCGTATCTGCGTCTTCTGCGTGTCTTGCCGCTCTACACTCAGCAAAAAGCTTTTCCACCATATCTTGCAAGGAGAAACTCTGCCAGGAAAGAAAACATCCAAAATCTTGTTCTAAAGCTTGCACGGAGGTCTGCAAAGAGTTTGGCAAGAATGAAAGGTAGTTGTCCAAAACTCGTTCTTTTCCAATAGAATAACCATGGAAAAGGCAGGAGAGTGGTAAAGTACTGTTTTCTCTAAGTCTGAAGGCTGCCCACACTGTGCCTGCATGGTGCGGCTTGCATCTTCGCCTTTGGGAAGCTGCCGCTCGCCGATTCTCCCGGAGGCGAAGAAGCGGCTTCTTCGCACACAGATCATTGGGCCGGTCGCGGTTTGCACCTAAGAGCGGTTTGTGCCGAAAGAAGCCCGGGACCGGCACTTAGCTTCGGAGAGCTGCGTATCTGCGTCTTCTGCGTGTCTTGCCGCTCTACACTCAGCCAAAAGCTTTTCCACCATATCTTGCAAAGAGAAACTCTGCCAGGAAAGAAAACATCCAAAATCTTGTTCTAAAGCTTACACGGAGGTCTGCAAAGAGTTTGGCAAGAATGAAAGGTAGTTGTCCAAAACTCGTTCTTTTCCAATAGAATAACCATGGAAAAGGCAGGAGAGTGGTAAAGTACTGGTTTCTATAAGTCTGAATGCTGCCCACACTGTGCCTGTGTGCTGCGGCTTGCATCTTCCCCTTTGGGAAGCTGCCGCTCGCCGATTCTCCCGGATGCAAAGAAGCGGCTTCTTTGCTCACAACATTGTGGAGAGTGCAGGGAGCTCCTGAGAGCGGTTTGTGCCGAAACATGCCTGGGACCGGCACTTAGCTTCGGAGAGCTGCATATCGGCGTCTTCTGCGTGTCTTGCCGCTCTATACTCAGCCAAAAGTTTTTCCACCATATCTTGCAAAGAGAAACTCTGCCAGGAAAGAAAACATCCAAAATCTTGTTCTAAAGCTTGCACGGAGGTCTGCAAAGAGTTTGGCAAGAATGAAAGGTAGTTGTCCAAAACTCGTTCTTTTCGAATATAATAACAATGGACAAGGCAGGAGAGTGGTAAAGTAGTGGTTTCTCTAAGTCTGAATGCTGCCCACACTGTGCCTGCATGGTGCGGCTTGCATCTTCGCCTTTGGGAAGCTGCCGCTCGCCGATTCTCCCGGAGGCGAAGAAGCGGCTTCTTCGCAGACAGAGCATTGGGCCGGTCGCGGTTTGCACCTAAGAGCGGTTTGTGCCGAAAGAAGCCCGGGACCGGCACTTAGCTTCGGAGAGCTGCGTATCTGCGTCTTCTGCGTGTCTTGCCGCTCAACACTCTGCCAAAATCTTTTCCACCATATCTTGCAAAGAGAAACTCTGCCAGGAAAGAAAACATCCAAAATCTTGTTCTAAAGCTTGCACGGAGGTCTGCAAAGAGTTTGGCAAGAATGAAAGGTAGTTGTCCAAAACTCGTTCTTTTCCAATACAATAACCATGGAAAAGGCAGTGAGTGGTAAAGTACTGTTTTCTCTAAGTCTGAAGGCTGCCCACACTGTGCCTGCATGGTGCGGCTTGCATCTTCGCCTTTGGGAAGCTGCCGCTCGCCGATTCTCCCGCAGGCGAAGAAGCGGCTTCTTCGCACACAGAGCATTGGGCCGGTCGCGGTTTGCACCTAAGAGCGGTTTGTGCCGAAAGAAGCCCGGGACCGGCACTTAGCTTCGGAGAGCTGCGTATCTGCGTCTTCTGCGTGTCTTGCCGCTCAACACTCAGCCAAAATCTTTTCCACCATATCTTGCAAAGAGAAACTCTGCCAGGAAAGAAAACATCCAAAATCTTGTTCTAAAGCTTGCACGGAGGTCTGCAAAGAGTTTGGCAAGAATGAAAGGTAGTTGTCCAAAACTCGTTCTTTTCCAATAGAATAACCATGGAAAAGGCAGTGAGTGGTGAAGTACTGTTTTCTCTAAGTCTGAAGGCTGCCCACACTGTGCCTGCATGGTGCGGCTTGCATCTTCGCCTTTGGGAAGCTGCCGCTCGCCGATTCTCCCGGAGGCGAAGAAGCGGCTTCTTCGCACACAGAGCATTGTGGCGAGCGCAGGGAGCTCCTGAGAGCGGTTTGTGCCGAAAGAAGCCCGGGACCGGCACTTAGCTTCGGAGAGCTGCGTATCTGCGTCGTCTGCGTGTCTTGCCGCTCTACACTCAGCAAAAAGCTTTTCCACCATATCTTGCAAGGAGAAACTCTGCCAGGAAAGAAAACATCCAAAATCTTGTTCTAAAGCTTGCACGGAGGTCTGCAAAGAGTTTGGCAAGAATGAAAGGTAGTTGTCCAAAACTCGTTCTTTTCCAATAGAATAACCATGGAAAAGGCAGGAGAGTGGTAAAGTACTGTTTTCTCTAAGTCTGAAGGCTGCCCACACTGTGCCTGTGTGCTGCAGCTTGCATCTTCCCCTTTGGGAAGCTGCCGCTCGCCGATTCTCCCGGAGGCGAAGAAGCGGCTTCTTCGCACACAGAGCATCGTGGAGAGCGCAGGGAGCTCCTGAGAGCGGTTTGTGCCGAAACATGCCTGGGACCGGCACTTAGCTTCGGAGAGCTGCGTATCTGCGTCTTCTGCGTGTCTTGCCGCTCTACACTCAGCAAAAAGCTTTTCCACCATATCTTGCAAGGAGAAACTCTGCCAGGAAAGAAAACATCCAAAATCTTGTTCTAAAGCTTGCACGGGGGTCTGCAAAGAGTTTGGCAAGAATGAAAGGTAGTTGTCCAAAACTCATTCTTTTCCAATAGAATAACCATGGAAAAGGCAGGAGAGTGGTAAAGTACTGTTTTCTCTAAGTCTGAATGCTGCCCACACGATGCCTGCATGGTGCGGCTTGCATCTTTGCCTTTGGGAAGCTGCCGCTCGCCGATTCTCCCGGAGGCGAAGAAGCGGCTTCTTCGCACACAGAGCATTGTGGCGAGTGCAGGGAGCTCCTGAGAGCGGTTTGTGCCGAAAGAAGCCCGGGACCGGCACTTAGCTTCGGAGAGCTGCGTATCTGCGTCTTCTGCGTGTCTTGCCGCTCTACACTCAGCCAAAAGCTTTCCCACCATATTTTGCAAAGAGAAACTCTGCCAGGAAAGAAAACATCCAAAATCTTGTTCTAAAGCTTGCACGGAGGTCTGCAAAGAGTTTGGCAAGAATGAAAGGTAGTTGTCCAAAACTCGTTCTTTTCCAATAGAATAACCATGGAAAAGGCAGGAGAGTGGTAAAGTACTGTTTTCTCTAAGTCTGAAGGCTGCCCACACTGTGCCTGTGTGCTGCAGCTTGCATCTTCGCCTTTGGGAAGCTGCCGCTCGCCGATTCTCCCGGAGGCGAAGAAGCGGCTTCTTCGCACACAGAGCATTGGGCCGGTCGCGATTTGCACCTAAGAGCGGTTTGTGCCAAAAGAAGCCCGGGACCGGCACTTAGCTTCGGAGAGCTGCGTATCTGCGTCTTCTGCGTGTCTTGCCGCTCAACACTCAGCCAAAAGCTTTTCCACCATATCTTGCAAAGAGAAACTCTGCCAGGAAAGAAAACATCCAAAATCTTGTTCTAAAGCTTGCACGGAGGTCTGCAAAGAGTTTGGCAAGAATGAAAGGTAGTTGTCCAAAACTCGTTCTTTTCCAATATAATAACAATGGAAAGGAAGAGAGAGAGGTAAAGTACTGTTTTCTCTAAGTCTGAATGCTGCCCACACTGTGCCTGCATGGTGCGGCTTGCATCTTCGCCTTTGGGAAGCTGCTGCTCGCCGATTCTCCCGGAGGCGAAGAAGCGGCTTCTTCGCACACAGAGCATTGGGCCGGTCGCGGTTGGCACCTAAGAGCGGTTTGTGCCGAAAGAAGCCCGGGACCGGCACTTAGCTTCGGAGAGCTGCGTATCTGCGTCTTCTGCGTGTCTTGCCGCTCTACACTCAGCCAAAAGCTTTTCCACCATATCTTGCAAGGAGAAACTCTGCCAGGAAAGAAAACATCCAAAATCTTGTTCTAAAGCTTGCACGGAGGTCTGCAAAGAGTTTGGCAAGAATGAAAGGTAGTTGTCCAAAACTCGTTCTTTTCCAATATAATAACCATGGAAAAGGCAGTGAGTGGTAAAGTACTGTTTTCTCTAAGTCTGAATGCTGCCCACACTGTGCCTGTGTGCTGCAGCTTGCATCTTCGCCTTTGGGAAGCTGCCGCTCGCCGATTCTCCCGGAGGCGAAGAAGCGGCTTCTTCACACACAGAGCATTGTGGCGAGCGCAGGGAGCTCCTGAGAGCGGTTTGTGCCGAAAGAAGCCCGGGACCGGCACTTAGCTTCGGAGAGCTGCGTATCTGCGTCTTCTGCGTGTCTTGCCGCTCTACACTCAGCAAAAAGCTTTTCCACCATATCTTGCAAGGAGAAACTCTGCCAGGAAAGAAAACATCCAAAATCTTGTTCTAAAGCTTGCACGGAGGTCTGCAAAGAGTTTGGCAAGAATGAAAGGTAGTTGTCCAAAACTCGTTCTTTTCCAATAGAATAACCATGGAAAAGGCAGGAGAGTGGTAAAGTACTGTTTTCTCTAAGTCTGAAGGCTGCCCACACTGTGCCTGCATGGTGCGGCTTGCATCTTCGCCTTTGGGAAGCTGCCGCTCGCCGATTCTCCCGGAGGCGAAGAAGCGGCTTCTTCGCACACAGAGCATTGGGCCGGTCGCGGTTTGCACCTAAGAGCGGTTTGTGCCGAAAGAAGCCCGGGACCGGCACTTAGCTTCGGAGAGCTGCGTATCTGCGTCTTCTGCGTGTCTTGCCGCTCTACACTCAGCCAAAAGCTTTTCCACCATATCTTGCAAAGAGAAACTCTGCCAGGAAAGAAAACATCCAAAATCTTGTTCTAAAGCTTGCACGGAGGTCTGCAAAGAGTTTGGCAAGAATGAAAGGTAGTTGTCCAAAACTCGTTCTTTTCCAATAAAATAACCATGGAAAAGGCAGTGAGTGGTAAAGTACTGTTTTCTCTAAGTCTGAAGGCTGCCCACACTGTGCCTGTGTGCTGCAGCTTGCATCTCCGCCTTTGGGAAGCTGCCGCTCGCCGATTCTCCCGGAGGCGAAGAAGCGGCTTCTTCGCACACAGAGCATTGTGGCGAGCGCAGGGAGCTCCTGAGAGCGGTTTGTGCCGAAAGAAGCCCGGGACCGGCACTTAGCTTCGGAGAGCTGCGTATCTGCGTCTTCTGCGTGTCTTGCCGCTCTACACTCAGCCAAAAGCTTTTCCACCATATCTTGCAAAGAGAAACTCTGCCAGGAAAGAAAACATCCAAAATCTTGTTCTAAAGCTTGCACGGAGGTCTGCAAAGAGTTTGGCAAGAATGAAAGGTAGTTGTCCAAAACTCGTTCTTTTCCAATAGAATAACCATGGAAAAGGCAGGAGAGTGGTAAAGTACTGTTTTCTCTAAGTCTGGAGGCTGCCCACACTGTGCCTGTGTGGTGCGGCTTGCATCTTCGCCTTTGGGAAGCTGCCGCTCGCCGATTCTCCCGGAGGCGAAGAAGCGGCTTCTTCGCACACAGAGCATTGTGGCGAGCGCAGGGAGCTCCTGAGAGCGGTTTGTGCCGAAAGAAGCCCGGGACCGGCACTTAGCTTCGGAGAGCTGCGTATCTGCGTCTTCTGCGTGTCTTGCCGCTCTACACTCAGCCAAAAGCTTTTCCAGCATATCTTGCAAAGAGAAACTCTGCCAGGAAAGAAAACATCCAAAATCTTGTTCTAAAGCTTGCACGGAGGTCTGCAAAGAGTTTGGCAAGAATGAAAGGTAGTTGTCCAAAACTCGATCTTTTCCAATAGAATAACCATGGAAAAGGCAGGAGAGTGGTAAAGTACTGGTTTCTATAAGTCTGAATGCTGCCCACACTGTGCCTGTGTGGTGCGGCTTGCATCTTCCCCTTTGGGAAGCTGCCGCTCGCCGATTCTCCCGGATGCAAAGAAGCGGCTTCTTTGCTCACAACATTGTGGAGAGCGCAGGGAGCTCCTGAGAGCGGTTTGTGCCGAAACATGCCTGGGACCGGCACTTAGCTTCGGAGAGCTGCATATCGGCGTCTTCTGCGTGTCTTGCCGCTCTATACTCAGCCAAAAGCTTTTCCACCATATCTTGCAAAGAGAAACTCTGCCAGGAAAGAAAACATCCAAAATCTTGTTCTAAAGCTTGCACGGGGGTCTGCAAAGAGTTTGGCAAGAATGAAAGGTAGTTGTCCAAAACTCGTTCTTTTCCAATAGAATAACCATGGAAAAGGCAGGAGAGTGGTAAAGTACTGTTTTCTCTAAGTCTGAAGGCTGCCCACACTGTGCCTGTGTGCTGCAGCTTGCATCTTCGCCTTTGGGAAGCTGCCGCTCGCCGATTCTCCCGGAGGCGAAGAAGCGGCTTCTTCGCACACAGAGCATTGTGGCAAGCGCAGGGAGCTCCTGAGAGCGGTTTGTGCCGAAAGAAGCCCGGGACCGACACTTAGCTTCGGAGAGCTGCGTATCTGCATCTTTTGCGTGTCTTGCCGCTCTACACTCAGCAAAAAGCTTTTCCACCATATCTTGCAAAGAGAAACTCTGCCATGAAAGAAAACATCCAAAATCTTGTTCTAAAGCTTGCACGGAGGTCTGCAAAGAGTTTGGCAAGAATGAAAGGTAGTTGGCAGAAACTCGTTCTTTTCCAATATAATAACAATGGAAAGGAAGAGAGAGAGGTAAAGTACTGTTTTCTCTAAGTCTGAATGCTGCCCACACTGTGCCTGCATGGTGCGGCTTGCATCTTCGCCTTTGGGAAGCTGCCGCTCGCCGATTCTCCCGCAGGCGAAGAAGCGGCTTCTTCGCACACAGAGCATTGGGCCGGTCGCGGTTGGCACCTAAGAGCGGTTTGTGCCGAAAGAAGCCCGGGACCGGCACTTGGCTTCGGAGAGCTGCGTATCTGCGTCTTCTGCGTGTCTTGCCGCTCTACACTCAGCAAATAGCTTTTCCAGCATATCTTGCAAAGAGAAACTCTGCCAGGAAAGAAAACATCCAAAATCTTGTTCTAAAGCTTGCACGGAGGTCTGCAAAGAGTTTGGCAAGAATGAAAGGTAGTTGTCCAAAACTCGATCTTTTCCAATAGAATAACAATGGAAAAGGCAGGAGAGTGGTAAAGTACTGGTTTCTATAAGTCTGAATGCTGCCCACACTGTGCCTGTGTGGTGCGGCTTGCATCTTCCCCTTTGGGAAGCTGCCGCTCGCCGATTCTCCCGGATGCAAAGAAGCGGCTTCTTTGCTAACAACATTGTGGAGAGCGCAGGGAGCTCCTGAGAGCGGTTTGTGCCGAAACATGCCTGGGACCGGCACTTAGCTTCGGAGAGCTGCGTATCGGCGTCTTCTGCGTGTCTTGCCGCTCTATACTCAGCCAAAAGCTTTTCCACCATATCTTGCAAAGAGAAACTCTGCCAGGAAAGAAAACATCCAAAATCTTGTTCTAAAGCTTGCACGGAGGTCTGCAAAGAGTTTGGCAAGAATGAAAGGTAGTTGTCCAAAACTAGTTCTTTTCGAATAGAATAACAATGGACAAGGCAGGAGAGTGGTAAAGTAGTGGTTTCTCTAAGTCTGAATGCTGCCCACACTGTGCCTGCATGGTGCGGCTTGCATCTTCGCCTTTGGGAAGCTGCCGCTCGCCGATTCTCCCGGAGGCGAAGAAGCGGCTTCTTCGCAGACAGAGCATTGGGCCGGTCGCGGTTTGCACCTAAGCGCGGTTTGTGCCGAAAGAAGCCCGGGACCGGCACTTAGCTTCGGAGAGCTGCGTATCTGCGTCTTCTGCGTGTCTTGCCGCTCAACACTCTGCCAAAATCTTTTCCACCATATCTTGCAAAGAGAAACTCTGCCAGGAAAGAAAACATCCAAAATCTTGTTCTAAAGCTTGCACGGAGGTCTGCAAAGAGTTTGGCAAGAATGAAAGGTAGTTGTCCAAAACTCGTTCTTTTCCAATACAATAACCATGGAAAAGGCAGTGAGTGGTAAAGTACTGTTTTCTCTAAGTCTGAAGGCTGCCCACACTGTGCCTGCATGGTGCGGCTTGCATCTTCGCCTTTGGGAAGCTGCCGCTCGCCGATTCTCCCGCAGGCGAAGAAGCGGCTTCTTCGCACACAGAGCATTGGGCCGATCGCGGTTTGCACCTAAGAGCGGTTTGTGCCAAAAGAAGCCCGGGACCGGCACTTAGCTTCGGAGAGCTGCGTATCTGCGTCTTCTGCGTGTCTTGCCGCTCAACACTCTGCCAAAATCTTTTCCACCATATCTTGCAAAGAGAAACTCTGCCAGGAAAGAAAACATCCAAAATCTTGTTCTAAAGCTTGCACGGAGGTCTGCAAAGAGTTTGGCAAGAATGAAAGGTAGTTGTCCAAAACTCGTTCTTTTCCAATACAATAACCATGGAAAAGGCAGTGAGTGGTAAAGTAGTGGTTTCTCTAAGTCTGAAGGCTGCCCACACTGTGCCTGCATGGTGCGGCTTGCATCTTCGCCTTTGGGAAGCTGCCGCTCGCCGATTCTCCCGCAGGCGAAGAAGCGGCTTCTTCGCACACAGAGCATTGGGCCGGTCGCGGTTTGCACCTAAGAGCGGTTTGTGCCGAAAGAAGCCTGGGACCGGCACTTAGCTTCAGAGAGCTGCGTATCTGCGTCTTCTGCGTGTCTTGCCGCTCAACACTCTGCCAAAATCTTTTCCACCATATCTTGCAAAGAGAAACTCTGCCAGGAAAGAAAACATCCAAAATCTTGTTCTAAAGCTTGCACGGAGGTCTGCAAAGAGTTTGGCAAGAATGAAAGGTAGTTGTCCAAAACTCGTTCTTTTCCAATAGAATAACCATGGAAAAGGCAGGAGAGTGGTAAAGTACTGTTTTCTCTAAGTCTGAAGGCTGCCCACACTGTGCCTGCATGGTGCGGCTTGCATCTTCGCCTTTGGGAAGCTGCCGCTTGCCGATTCTCCCGGAGGCGAAGAAGCGGCTTCTTCGCACACAGAGCATTGTGGCGAGCGCAGGGAGCTCCTGAGAGCGGTTTGTGCCGAAAGAAGCCCGGGACCGGCACTTAGCTTCGGAGAGCTGCGTATCTGCGTCGTCTGCGTGTCTTGCCGCTCTACACTCAGCAAAAAGCTTTTCCACCATATCTTGCAAGGAGAAACTCTGCCAGGAAAGAAAACATCCAAAATCTTGTTCTAAAGCTTGCACGGAGGTCTGCAAAGAGTTTGGCAAGAATGAAAGGTAGTTGTCCAAAACTCGTTCTTTTCCAATAGAATAACCATGGAAAAGGCAGGAGAGTGGTAAAGTACTGTTTTCTCTAAGTCTGAAGGCTGCCCACACTGTGCCTGTGTGCTGCATCTTGCATCTTCGCCTTTGGGAAGCTGCCGCTCGCCGATTCTCCCGGAGGCGAAGAAGCGGCTTCTTCGCACACAGAGCATTGGGCCGGTCGCGGTTTGCACCTAAGAGCGGTTTGTGCCGAAAGAAGCCCGGGACCGGCACTTAGCTTCGGAGAGCTGCGTATCTGCGTCTTCTGCGTGTCTTGCCGCTCTACACTCAGCCAAAAGCTTTTCCAGCATATCTTGCAAAGAGAAACTCTGCCAGGAAAGAAAACATCCAAAATGTTGTTCTAAAGCTTGCACGGATGTCTGCAAAGAGTTTGGCAAGAATGAAAGGTAGTTGTCCAAAACTCGTTCTTTTCCAATAGAATAACGATGGAAAAGGCAGGAGAGTGGTAAAGTACTGGTTTCTCTAAGTCTGAATGCTGCCCACACTGTGCCTGTGTGGTGCGGCTTGCATCTTTGCCTTTGGGAAGCTGCCGCTCGCCGATTCTCCCGCAGGCGAAGAAGCGGCTTCTTTGCTCACAACATTGTGGAGAGCGCAGGGAGCTCCTGAGAGCGGTTTGTGCCGAAACATGCCTGGGACCGGCACTTAGCTTCGGAGAGCTGCGTATCTGCGTCTTCTGCGTGTCTTGCCGCTCTATACTCAGCCAAAATCTTTTCCACTATATCTGGCAAAGAGAAACTCTGCCAGGAAAGAAAACAGCCAAAATCTTGTTCTAAAGCTTGCACGGAGGTCTGCAAAGAGTTTGGCAAGAATGAAAGGTAGTTGTCCAAAACTCGTTCTTTTCGAATATAATAACAATGGACAAGGCAGGAGAGTGGTAAAGTAGTGGTTTCTCTAAGTCTGAATGCTGCCCACACTGTGCCTGCATGGTGCGGCTTGCATCTTCGCCTTTGGGAAGCTGCCGCTCGCCGATTCTCCCGGAGGCGAAGAAGCGGCTTCTTCGCAGACAGAGCATTGTGGCGAGCGCAGGGAGCTCCTGAGAGCGGTTTGTGCCGAAAGAAGCCCGGGACCGGCACTTAGCTTCGGAGAGCTGCGTATCTGCGTCGTCTGCGTGTCTAGCCGCTCTACACTCAGCAAAAAGCTTTTCCACCATATCTTGCAAGGAGAAACTCTGCCAGGAAAGAAAACATCCAAAATCTTGTTCTAAAGCTTGCACGGAGGTCTGCAAAGAGTTTGGCAAGAATGAAAGGTAGTTGTCCAAAACTCGTTCTTTTCCAATAGAATAACCATGGAAAAGGCAGGAGAGTGGTAAAGTACTGTTTTCTCTAAGTCTGAAGGCTGCCCACACTGTGCCTGTGTGCTGCAGCTTGCATCTTCGCCTTTGGGAAGCTGCCGCTCGCCGATTCTCCCGGAGGCGAAGAAGCGGCTTCTTCGCACACAGAGCATTGTGGCGAGCGCAGGGAGCTCCTGAGAGCGGTTTGTGCCGAAAGATGGACGGGACCAGCACTTAGCTTCGGAGAGCTGCGTATCTGCATCTTTTGCGTGTCTTGCTGCTCTACACTCAGCAAAAAGCTTTTCCACCATATCTTGCAAAGAGAAACTCTGCCATGAAAGAAAACATCCAAAATCTTGTTCTAAAGCTTGCACGGAGGTCTGCAAAGAGTTTGGCAAGAATGAAAGGTAGTTGGCAGAAACTCGTTCTTTTCCAATATAATAACAATGGAAAGGAAGAGAGAGAGGTAAAGTACTGTTTTCTCTAAGTCTGAATGCTGCCCACACTGTGCCTGCATGGTGCGGCTTGCATCTTCGCCTTTGGGAAGCTGCCGCTCGCCGATTCTCCCGGAGGCGAAGAAGCGGCTTCTTCGCACACAGAGCATTGGGCCGGTCGTGGTTGGCACCTAAGAGCGGTTTGTGCCGAAAGAAGCCCGGGACCGGCACTTAGCTTCGGAGAGCTGCGTATCTGCGTCTTCTGCGTGTCTTGCCGCTCTACACTCAGCAAAAAGCTTTTCCAGCATATCTTGCAAAGAGAAACTCTGCCAGGAAAGAAAACATCCAAAATCTTGTTCTAAAGCTTGCACGGAGGTCTGCAAAGAGTTTGGCAAGAATGAAAGGTAGTTGTCCAAAACTCGTTCTTTTCCAATAGAATAACCATGGAAAAGGCAGGAGAGTGGTAAAGTACTGGTTTCTATAAGTCTGAATGCTGCCCACACTGTGCCTGTGTGGTGCGGCTTGCATCTTCCCCTTTGGGAAGCTGCCGCTCGCCGATTCTCCCGGATGCAAAGAAGCGGCTTCTTTGCTAACAACATTGTGGAGAGCGCAGGGAGCTCCTGAGAGCGGTTTGTGCCGAAACATGCCTGGGACCGGCACTTAGCTTCGGAGAGCTGCGTATCGGCGTCTTCTGCGTGTCTTGCCGCTCTATACTCAGCCAAAAGCTTTTCCACCATATCTTGCAAAGAGAAACTCTGCCAGGAAAGAAAACATCCAAAATCTTGTTCTAAAGCTTGCACGGAGGTCTGCAAAGAGTTTGGCAAGAATGAAAGGTAGTTGTCCAAAACTCGTTCTTTTCGAATATAATAACAATGGACAAGGCAGGAGAGTGGTAAAGTAGTGGTTTCTCTAAGTCTGAATGCTGCCCACACTGTGCCTGCATGGTGCGGCTTGCATCTTCGCCTTTGGGAAGCTGCCGCTCGCCGATTCTCCCGCAGGCGAAGAAGCGGCTTCTTCGCACACAGAGCATTGTGGCGAGCGCAGGGAGCTCCTGAGAGCGGTTTGTGCCGAAAGATGGACGGGACCAGCACTTAGCTTCGGAGAGCTGCGTATCTGCATCTTTTGCGTGTCTTGCTGCTCTACACTCAGCAAAAAGCTTTCCCACCATATCTTGCAAAGAGAAACTCTGCCATGAAAGAAAACATCCAAAATCTTGTTCTAAAGCTTGCACGGAGGTCTGCAAAGAGTTTGGCAAGAATGAAAGGTAGTTGGCAGAAACTCGTTCTTTTCCAATATAATAACAATGGAAAGGAAGAGAGAGAGGTAAAGTACTGTTTTCTCTAAGTCTGAATGCTGCCCACACTGTGCCTGCATGGTGCGGCTTGCATCTTCGCCTTTGGGAAGCTGCCGCTCGCCGATTCTCCCGGAGGCGAAGAAGCGGCTTCTTCGCACACAGAGCATTGGGCCGGTCGTGGTTGGCACCTAAGAGCGGTTTGTGCCGAAAGAAGCCCGGGACCGGCACTTAGCTTCGGAGAGCTGCGTATCTGCGTCTTCTGCGTGTCTTGCCGCTCTACACTCAGCAAAAAGCTTTTCCAGCATATCTTGCAAAGAGAAACTCTGCCAGGAAAGAAAACATCCAAAATCTTGTTCTAAAGCTTGCACGGAGGTCTGCAAAGAGTTTGGCAAGAATGAAAGGTAGTTGTCCAAAACTCGTTCTTTTCCAATAGAATAACCATGGAAAAGGCAGGAGAGTGGTAAAGTACTGGTTTCTATAAGTCTGAATGCTGCCCACACTGTGCCTGTGTGGTGCGGCTTGCATCTTCGCCTTTGGGAAGCTGCCGCTCGCCGATTCTCCCGGATGCAAAGAAGCGGCTTCTTTGCTAACAACATTGTGGAGAGCGCAGGGAGCTCCTGAGAGCGGTTTGTGCCGAAACATGCCTGGGACCGGCACTTAGCTTCGGAGAGCTGCGTATCGGCGTCTTCTGCGTGTCTTGCCGCTCTATACTCAGCCAAAAGCTTTTCCACCATATCTTGCAAAGAGAAACTCTGCCAGGAAAGAAAACATCCAAAATCTTGTTCTAAAGCTTGCACGGAGGTCTGCAAAGAGTTTGGCAAGAATGAAAGGTAGTTGTCCAAAACTCGTTCTTTTCGAATATAATAACAATGGACAAGGCAGGAGAGTGGTAAAGTAGTGGTTTCTCTAAGTCTGAATGCTGCCCACACTGTGCCTGCATGGTGCGGCTTGCATCTTCGCCTTTGGGAAGCTGCCGCTCGCCGATTTTCCCGCAGGCGAAGAAGCGGCTTCTTCGCACACAGAGCATTGGGCCGGTCGCGGTTTGCACCTAAGAGCGGTTTGTGCCGAAAGAAGCCCGGGACCGGCACTTAGCTTCGGAGAGCTGCGTATCTGTGTCTTCTGCGTGTCTTGCCGCTCAACACTCAGCCAAAATCTTTTCCACCATATCTTGCAAAGAGAAACTCTGCCAGGAAAGAAAACATCCAAAATCTTGTTCTAAAGCTTGCACGGAGGTCTGCAAAGAGTTTGGCAAGAATGAAAGGTAGTTGTCCAAAACTCGTTCTTTTCCAATACAATAACCATGGAAAAGGCAGTGAGTGGTAAAGTACTGTTTTCTCTAAGTCTGAAGGCTGCCCACACTGTGCCTGCATGGTGCGGCTTGCATCTTCGCCTTTGGGAAGCTGCCGCTCGCCGATTCTCCCGCAGGCGAAGAAGCGGCTTCTTCGCACACAGAGCATTGGGCCGGTCGCGGTTTGCACCTAAGAGCGGTTTGTGCCGAAAGAAGCCTGGGACCGGCACTTAGCTTCGGAGAGCTGCGTATCTGCGTCTTCTGCGTGTCTTGCCGCTCAACACTCTGCCAAAATCTTTTCCACCATATCTTGCAAAGAGAAACTCTGCCAGGAAAGAAAACATCCAAAATCTTGTTCTAAAGCTTGCACGGAGGTCTGCAAAGAGTTTGGCAAGAATGAAAGGTAGTTGTCCAAAACTCGTTCTTTTCCAATAGAATAACCATGGAAAAGGCAGTGAGTGGTGAAGTACTGGTTTCTCTAAGTCTGAAGGCTGCCCACACTGTGCCTGCATGGTGCGGCTTGCATCTTCGCCTTTGGGAAGCTGCCGCTCGCCGATTCTCCCGGAGGCGAAGAAGCGGCTTCTTCGCACACAGAGCATTGTGGCGAGCGCAGGGAGCTCCTGAGAGCGGTTTGTGCCGAAAGAAGCCCGGGACCGGCACTTAGCTTCGGAGAGCTGCGTATCTGCGTCGTCTGCGTGTCTTGCCGCTCTACACTCAGCAAAATCTTTTCCACCATATCTTGCAAGGAGAAACTCTGCCAGGAAAGAAAACATCCAAAATCTTGTTCTAAAGCTTGCACGGAGGTCTGCAAAGAGTTTGGCAAGAATGAAAGGTAGTTGTCCAAAACTCGTTCTTTTCCAATAGAATAACCATGGAAAAGGCAGGAGAGTGGTAAAGTACTGTTTTCTCTAAGTCTGAAGGCTGCCCACACTGTGCCTGTGTGCTGCAGCTTGCATCTTCGCCTTTGGGAAGCTGCCGCTCGCCGATTCTCCCGGAGGCGAAGAAGCGGCTTCTTCGCACACAGAGCATTGTGGCGAGCGCAGGGAGCTCCTGAGAGCGGTTTGTGCCGAAAGATGGACGGGACCGGCACTTAGCTTCGGAGAGCTGCGTATCTGCATCTTCTGCGTGTCTTGCCGCTCTACACTCAGCAAAAAGCTTTCCCACCATATCTTGCAAAGAGAAACTCTGCCATGAAAGAAAACATCCAAAATCTTGTTCTAAAGCTTGCACGGAGGTCTGCAAAGAGTTTGGCAAGAATGAAAGGTAGTTGGCAGAAACTCGTTCTTTTCCAATATAATAACAATGGAAAGGAAGAGAGAGAGGTAAAGTACTGTTTTCTCTAAGTCTGAATGCTGCCCACACTGTGCCTGCATGGTGCGGCTTGCATCTTCGCCTTTGGGAAGCTGCCGCTCGCCGATTCTCCCGGAGGCGAAGAAGCGGCTTCTTCGCACACAGAGCATTGGGCCGGTCACGGTTGGCACCTAAGAGCGGTTTGTGCCGAAAGAAGCCCGGGACCGGCACTTAGCTTCGGAGAGCTGCGTATCTGCGTCTTCTGCGTGTCTTGCCGCTCTACACTCAGCCAAAAGCTTTTCCACCATATCTTGCAAAGAGAAACTCTGCCAGGAAAGAAAACATCCAAAATCTTGTTCTAAAGCTTGCACGGAGGTCTGCAAAGAGTTTGGCAAGAATGAAAGGTAGTTGTCCAAAACTCTTTCTTTTCGAATATAATAACAATGGACAAGGCAGGAGAGTGGTAAAGTACTGTTTTCTCTAAGTCTGAATGCTGCCCACACTGTGCCTGCATGGTGCGGCTTGCATCTTCGCCTTTGGGAAGCTGCCGCTCGCCGATTCTCCCGGAGGCGAAGAAGCGGCTTCTTCGCACACAGAGCATTGTGCCGGTCGAGGTTTGCACCTAAGAGCGGTTTGTGCCGAAAGAAGCCCGGGACCGGCACTTAGCTTCGGAGAGCTGCGTATCTGCGTCTTCTGCGTGTCTTGCCGCTCAACACTCAGCAGAAAGCTTTCCCACCATATCTTGCAAGGAGAAACTCTGCCAGGAAAGAAAACATCCAAAATCTTGTTCTAAAGCTTGCACGGAGGTCTGCAAAGAGTTTGGCAAGAATGAAAGGTAGTTGTCCAAAACTCGTTCTTTTCCAATAGAATAACCATGGAAAAGGCAGGAGAGTGGTAAAGTACTGTTTTCTCTAAGTCTGAAGGCTGCCCACACTGTGCCTGCGTGCTGCAGCTTGCATCTTCGCCTTTGGGAAGCTGCCGCTCGCCGATTCTCCCGGATGCAAAGAAGCGGCTTCTTTGCTCACAACATTGTGGAGAGCGCAGGGAGCTCCTGAGAGCGGTTTGTGCCGAAACATGCCTGGGACCGGCACTTAGCTTCGGAGAGCTGCGTATCGGCGTCGTCTGCGTGTCTTGCCGCTCTATACTCAGCCAAAATCTTTTCCACCATATCTTGCAAAGAGAAACTCTGCCAGGAAAGAAAACATCCAAAATCTTGTTCTAAAGCTTGCACGGAGGTCTGCAAAGAGTTTGGCAAGAATGAAAGGTAGTTGTCCAAAACTCGTTCTTTTCGAATATAATAACAATGGACAAGGCAGGAGAGTGGTAAAGTAGTGGTTTCTCTAAGTCTGAAGGCTGCCCACACTGTGCCTGCATGGTGCGGCTTGCATCTTCGCCTTTGGGAAGCTGCCGCTCGCCGATTCTCCCGGAGGCGAAGAAGCGGCTTCTTCGCAGACAGAGCATTGGGCCGGTCGCGGTTTGCACCTAAGAGCGGTTTGTGCCGAAAGAAGCCCGGGACCGGCACTTAGCTTCGGAGAGCTGCGTATCTGCGTCTTCTGCGTGTCTTGCCGCTCAACACTCAGCCAAAAGCTTTTCCAGCATATCTTGCAAAGAGAAACTCTGCCAGGAAAGAAAACATCCAAAATCTTGTTCTAAAGCTTGCACGGAGGTCTGCAAAGAGTTTGGCAAGAATGAAAGGTAGTTGTCCAAAACTCGTTCTTTTCCAATACAATAACCATGGAAAAGGCAGTGAGTGGTAAAGTACTGTTTTCTCTAAGTCTGAAGGCTGCCCACACTGTGCCTGCATGGTGCGGCTTGCATCTTCGCCTTTGGGAAGCTGCCGCTCGCCGATTCTCCCGGAGGCGAAGAAGCGGCTTCTTCGCACACAGAGCATTGTGGCGAGCGCAGGGAGCTCCTGAGAGCGGTTTGTGCCGAAAGAAGCCCGGGACCGGCACTTAGCTTCGGAGATCTGCGTATCTGCGTCTTCTGCGTGTCTTGCCGCTCAACACTCAGCAGAAAGCTTTCCCACCATATCTTGCAAGGAGAAACTCTGCCAGGAAAGAAAACATCCAAAATCTTGTTCTAAAGCTTGCACGGAGGTCTGCAAAGAGTTTGGCAAGAATGAAAGGTAGTTGTCCAAAACTCGTTCTTTTCCAATAGAATAACCATGGAAAAGGCAGGAGAGTGGTAAAGTACTGTTTTCTCTAAGTCTGAAGGCTGCCCACACTGTGCCTGCGTGCTGCAGCTTGCATCTTCGCCTTTGGGAAGCTGCCGCTCGCCGATTCTCCCGGATGCAAAGAAGCGGCTTCTTTGCTCACAACATTTTGGAGAGCGCAGGGAGCTCCTGAGAGCGGTTTGTGCCGAAACATGCCTGGGACCGGCACTTAGCTTCGGAGAGCTGCGTATCGGCGTCGTCTGCGTGTCTTGCCGCTCTATACTCAGCCAAAAGCTTTTCCACCATATCTTGCAAAGAGAAACTCTGCCAGGAAAGAAAACATCCAAAATCTTGTTCTAAAGCTTGCACGGAGGTCTGCAAAGAGTTTGGCAAGAATGAAAGGTAGTTGTCCAAAACTCGTTCTTTTCGAATATAATAACAATGGACAAGGCAGGAGAGTGGTAAAGTAGTGGTTTCTCTAAGTCTGAAGGCTGCCCACACTGTGCCTGCATGGTGCGGCTTGCATCTTCGCCTTTGGGAAGCTGCCGCTCGCCGATTCTCCCGGAGGCGAAGAAGCGGCTTCTTCGCAGACAGAGCATTGGGCCGGTCGCGGTTTGCACCTAAGAGCGGTTTGTGCCGAAAGAAGCCCGGGACCGGCACTTAGCTTCGGAGAGCTGCGTATCTGCGTCTTCTGCGTGTCTTGCCGCTCAACACTCAGCCAAAAGCTTTTCCAGCATATCTTGCAAAGAGAAACTCTGCCAGGAAAGAAAACATCCAAAATCTTGTTCTAAAGCTTGCACGGAGGTCTGCAAAGAGTTTGGCAAGAATGAAAGGTAGTTGTCCAAAACTCGTTCTTTTCCAATACAATAACCATGGAAAAGGCAGTGAGTGGTAAAGTACTGTTTTCTCTAAGTCTGAAGGCTGCCCACACTGTGCCTGCATGGTGCGGCTTGCATCTTCGCCTTTGGGAAGCTGCCGCTCGCCGATTCTCCCGGAGGCGAAGAAGCGGCTTCTTCGCACACAGAGCATTGTGGCGAGCGCAGGGAGCTCCTGAGAGCGGTTTGTGCCGAAAGAAGCCCGGGACCGGCACTTAGCTTCGGAGAGCTGCGTATCTGCGTCTTCTGCGTGTCTTGCCGCTCAACACTCTGCCAAAATCTTTTCCACCATATCTTGCAAAGAGAAACTCTGCCAGGAAAGAAAACATCCAAAATCTTGTTCTAAAGCTTGCACGGAGGTCTGCAAAGAGTTTGGCAAGAATGAAAGGTAGTTGGCAGAAACTCGTTCTTTTCCAATAAAATAACAATGGAAAGGAAGAGAGAGAGGTAAAGTACTGTTTTCTCTAAGTCTGAATGCTGCCCACACTGTGCCTGCATGGTGCGGCTTGCATCTTCGCCTTTGGCAAGCTGCCGCTCGCCGATTCTCCCGGAGGCGAAGAAGCGGCTTCTTCGCACAGAGCATTGGGCCGGTCGCGGTTGGCACCTAAGAGCGGTTTGTGCCGAAAGAAGCCCGGGACCGGCACTTAGCTTCGGAGAGCTGCGTATCTGCGTCTTCTGCGTGTCTTGCCGCTCTACACTCAGCAAAAAGCTTTTCCAGCATATCTTGCAAAGAGAAACTCTGCCAGGAAAGAAAACATCCAAAATCTTGTTCTAAAGCTTGCACGGAGGTCTGCAAAGAGTTTGGCAAGAATGAAAGGTAGTTGTCCAAAACTCGTTCTTTTCCAATAGAATAACCATGGAAAAGGCAGGAGAGTGGTAAAGTACTGGTTTCTATAAGTCTGAATGCTGCCCACACTGTGCCTGTGTGGTGCGGCTTGCATCTTCGCCTTTGGGAAGCTGCCGCTCGCCGATTCTCCCGGAGGCGAAGAAGCGGCTTCTTTGCTCATAACATTGTGGAGAGCGCAGGGAGCTCCTGAGAGCAGTTTGTGCCGAAACATGCCTGGGACCGGCACTTAGCTTCGGAGAGCTGCATATCGGCGTCTTCTGCGTGTCTTGCCGCTCTACACTCAGCCAAAAGCTTTTCCACCATATCTTGCAAAGAGAAACTCTGCCAGGAAGGAAAACATCCAAAATCTTGTTCTAAAGCTTGCACGGAGGTCTGCAAAGAGTTTGGCAAGAATGAAAGGTAGTTGTCCAAAACTCGTTCTTTTCGAATATAATAACAATGGACAAGGCAGGAGAGTGGTAAAGTAGTGGTTTCTCTAAGTCTGAAGGCTGCCCACACTGTGCCTGCATGGTGCGGCTTGCATCTTCGCCTTTGGGAAGCTGCCGCTCGCCGATTCTCCCGCAGGCGAAGAAGCGGCTTCTTCGCAGACAGAGCATTGGGCCGGTCGCGGTTTGCACCTAAGAGCGGTTTGTGCGGAAACATGCCTGGGACCGGCACTTAGCTTCGGAGAGCTGCGTATCTGCGTCTTCTGCGTGTCTTGCCGCTCAACACTCTGCCAAAAGCTTTTCCACCATATCTTGCAAAGAGAAACTCTGCCAGGAAAGAAAACATCCAAAATCTTGTTCTAAAGCTTGCACGGAGGTCTGCAAAGAGTTTGGCAAGAATGAAAGGTAGTTGTCCAAAACTCGTTCTTTTCCAATAGAATAACCATGGAAAAGGCAGTGAGTGGTAAAGTACTGTTTTCTCTAAGTCTGAAGGCTGCCCACACTGTGCCTGCATGGTGCGGCTTGCATCTTCGCCTTTGGGAAGCTGCCGCTCGCCGATTCTCCCGCAGGCGAAGAAGCGGCTTCTTTGCACACAGAGCATTGGGCCGGTCGCGGTTTGCACCTAAGAGCGGTTTGTGCCGAAAGAAGCCCGGGACCGGCACTTAGCTTCGGAGAGCTGCGTATCTGCGTCTTCTGCGTGTCTTGCCGCTCAACACTCTGCCAAAATCTTTTCCACCATATCTTGCAAAGAGAAACTCTGCCAGGAAAGAAAACATCCAAAATCTTGTTCTAAAGCTTGCACGGAGGTCTGCAAAGAGTTTGGCAAGAATGAAAGGTAGTTGTCCAAAACTCGTTCTTTTCGAATAGAATAACAATGGACAAGGCAGGAGAGTGGTAAAGTAGTGGTTTCTCAAAGTCTGAAGGCTGCCCACACTGTGCCTGCATGGTGCGGCTTGCATCTTCGCCTTTGGGAAGCTGCCGCTCGCCGATTCTCCCGGAGGCGAAGAAGCGGCTTCTTCGCACACAGAGCATTGTGGCGAGCGCAGGGAGCTCCTGAGAGCGGTTTGTGCCGAAAGAAGCCCGGGACCGGCACTTAGCTTCAGAGAGCTGCGTATCTGCGTCTTCTGCGTGTCTTGCCGCTCTACACTCAGCAAAAAGCTTTTCCACCATATCTTGCAAGGAGAAACTGTGCCAGGAAAGAAAACATCCAAAATCTTGTTCTAAAGCTTGCACGGAGGTCTGCAAAGAGTTTGGCAAGAATGAAAGGTAGTTGTCCAAAACTCGTTCTTTTCCAATAGAATAACCATGGAAAAGGCAGGAGAGTGGTAAAGTACTGGTTTCTATAAGTCTGAATGCTGCCCACACTGTGCCTGTGTGGTGCGGCTTGCATCTTCGCCTTTGGGAAGCTGCCGCTCGCCGATTCTCCCGGAGGCGAAGAAGCGGCTTCTTTGCTCACAACATTGTGGAGAGCGCAGGGAGCTCCGGAGAGCAGTTTGTGCCGAAACATGCCTGGGACCGGCACTTAGCTTCAGAGAGCTGCATATCGGCGTCTTCTGCGTGTCTTGCCGCTCAACACTCTGCCAAAATCTTTTCCAGCATATCTTGCAAAGAGAAACTCTGCCAGGAAAGAAAACATCCAAAATCTTGTTCTAAAGCTTGCACGGAGGTCTGCAAAGAGTTTGGCAAGAATGAAAGGTAGTTGTCCAAAACTCGTTCTTTTCGAATATAATAACAATGGACAAGGCAGGAGAGTGGTAAAGTAGTGGTTTCTCTAAGTCTGAAGGCTGCCCACACTGTGCCTGCATGGTGCGGCTTGCATCTTCGCCTTTGGGAAGCTGCCGCTCGCCGATTCTCCCGCAGGCGAAGAAGCGGCTTCTTCGCAGACAGAGCATTGGGCCGGTCGCGGTTTGCACCTAAGAGCGGTTTGTGCCGAAAGAAGCCCGGGACCGGCACTTAGCTTCGGAGAGCTGCGTATCTGCGTCTTCTGCGTGTCTTGCCGCTCAACACTCTGCCAAAATCTTTTCCACCATATCTTGCAAAGAGAAACTCTGCCAGGAAAGAAAACATCCAAAATCTTGTTCTAAAGCTTGCACGGAGGTCTGCAAAGAGTTTGGCAAGAATGAAAGGTAGTTGTCCAAAACTTGTTCTTTTCTAATACAATAACCATGGAAAAGGCAGTGAGTGGTAAAGTACTGTTTTCTCTAAGTCTGAAGGCTGCCCACACTGTGCCTGCATGGTGCGGCTTGCATCTTCGCCTTTGGGAAGCTGCCGCTCGCCGATTCTCCCGCAGGCGAAGAAGCGGCTTCTTCGCACACAGAGCATTGGGCCGGTCGCGGTTTGCACCTAAGAGCGGTTTGTGCCGAAAGAAGCCCGGGACCGGCACTTAGCTTCGGAGAGCTGCGTATCTGCGTCTTCTGCGTGTCTTGCCGCTCAACACTCTGCCAAAATCTTTTCCACCATATCTTGCAAAGAGAAACTCTGCCAGGAAAGAAAACATCCAAAATCTTGTTCTAAACCTTGCACGGAGGTCTGCAAAGAGTTTGGCAAGAATGAAAGGTAGTTGTCCAAAACTCGTTCTTTTCCAATATAATAACCATGGAAAAGGCAGTGAGTGGTGAAGTACTGTTTTCTCTAAGTCTGAAGGCTGCCCACACTGTGCCTGCATGGTGCGGCTTGCATCTTCGCCTTTGGGAAGCTGCCGCTCGCCGATTCTCCCGGAGGCGAAGAAGCGGCTTCTTCGCACACAGAGCATTGTGGCGAGCGCAGGGAGCTCCTGAGAGCGGTTTGTGCCGAAAGAAGCCCGGGACCGGCACTTAGCTTCGGAGAGCTGCGTATCTGCGTCTTCTGCGTGTCTTGCCGCTCTACACTCAGCAAAAAGCTTTTCCACCATATCTTGCAAGGAGAAACTCTGCCAGGAAAGAAAACATCCAAAATCTTGTTCTAAAGCTTGCACGGAGGTCTGCAAAGAGTTTGGCAAGAATGAAAGGTATTTGTCCAAAACTCGTTCTTTTCCAATAGAATAACCATGGAAAAGGCAGGAGAGTGGTAAAGTACTGTTTTCTCTAAGTCTGAAGGCTGCCCACACTGTGCCTGTGTGCTGCAGCTTGCATCTTCCCCTTTGGGAAGCTGCCGCTCGCCGATTCTCCCGGAGGCGAAGAAGCGGCTTCTTCGCACACAGAGCATTGTGGCGAGCGCAGGGAGCTCCTGAGAGCGGTTTGTGCCGAAAGAAGCCCGGGACCGGCACTTAGCTTCAGAGAGCTGCGTATCTGCGTCTTCTGCGTGTCTTGCCGCTCTACACTCAGCAAAAAGCTTTTCCACCATATCTTGCAAGGAGAAACTCTGCCAGGAAAGAAAACATCCAAAATCTTGTTCTAAAGCTTGCACGGGGGTCTGCAAAGAGTTTGGCAAGAATGAAAGGTAGTTGTCCAAAACTCGTTCTTTTCCAATAGAATAACCATGGAAAAGGCAGGAGAGTGGTAAAGTACTGTTTTCTCTAAGTCTGAAGGCTGCCCACACTGTGCCTGCATGTTGCGGCTTGCATCTTCGCCTTTGGGAAGCTGCCGCTCGCCGATTCTCCCGGAGGCGAAGAAGCGGCTTCTTCGCACACAGAGCATTGTGGCGAGAGCAGGGAGCTCCTGAGAGCGGTTTGTGCCGAAAGATGGACGGGACCGGCACTTAGCTTCGGAGAGCTGCGTATCTGCATCTTCTGCGTGTCTTGCCGCTCTACACTCAGCAAAAAGCTTTCCCACCATATCTTGCAAAGAGAAACTCTGCCATGAAAGAAAACATCCAAAATCTTGTTCTAAAGCTTGCACGGAGGTCTGCAAAGAGTTTGGCAAGAATGAAAGGTAGTTGGCAGAAACTCGTTCTTTTCCAATAAAATAACAATGGAAAGGAAGAGAGAGAGGTAAAGTACTGTTTTCTCTAAGTCTGAATGCTGCCCACACTGTGCCTGCATGGTGCGGCTTGCATCTTCGCCTTTGGCAAGCTGCCGCTCGCCGATTCTCCCGGAGGCGAAGAAGCGGCTTCTTCGCACACAGAGCATTGGGCCGGTCGCGGTTGGCACCTAAGAGCGGTTTGTGCCGAAAGAAGCCCGGGACCGGCACTTAGCTTCGGAGAGCTGCGTATCTGCGTCTTCTGCGTGTCTTGCCGCTCTACACTCAGCAAAAAGCTTTTCCAGCATATCTTGCAAAGAGAAACTCTGCCAGGAAAGAAAACATCCAAAATCTTGTTCTAAAGCTTGCACGGAGGTCTGCAAAGAGTTTGGCAAGAATGAAAGGTAGTTGTCCAAAACTCGTTCTTTTCCAATAGAATAACCATGGAAAAGGCAGGAGAGTGGTAAAGTACTGGTTTCTATAAGTCTGAATGCTGCCCACACTGTGCCTGTGTGGTGCGGCTTGCATCTTCGCCTTTGGGAAGCTGCCGCTCGCCGATTCTCCCGCAGGCGAAGAAGCGGCTTCTTCGCACACAGAGCATTGTGGAGAGCGCAGGGAGCTCCTGAGAGCGGTTTGTGCCGAAACATGCCTGGGACCGGCACTTAGCTTCGGAGAGCTGCATATCGGCGTCTTCTGCGTGTCTTGCCGCTCTACACTCAGCAAAAAGCTTTTCCACCATATCTTGCAAAGAGAAACTCTGCCAGGAAAGAAAACATCCAAAATCTTGTTCTAAAGCTTGCACGGAGGTCTGCAAAGAGTTTGGCAAGAATGAAAGGTAGTTGTCCAAAACTCTTTCTTTTCGAATATAATAACAATGGACAAGGCAGGAGAGTGGTAAAGTACTGTTTTCTCTAAGTCTGAATGCTGCCCACACTGTGCCTGCATGGTGCGGCTTGCATCTTCGCCTTTGGGAAGCTGCCGCTCGCCGATTCTCCCGGAGGCGAAGAAGCGGCTTCTTCGCACACAGAGCATTGTGCCGGTCGAGGTTTGCACCTAAGAGCGGTTTGTGCCGAAAGAAGCCCGGGACCGGCACTTAGCTTCGGAGATCTGCGTATCTGCGTCTTCTGCGTGTCTTGCCGCTCAACACTCAGCAGAAAGCTTTCCCACCATATCTTGCAAGGAGAAACTCTGCCAGGAAAGAAAACATCCAAAATCTTGTTCTAAAGCTTGCACGGAGGTCTGCAAAGAGTTTGGCAAGAATGAAAGGTAGTTGTCCAAAACTCGTTCTTTTCCAATAGAATAACCATGGAAAAGGCAGGAGAGTGGTAAAGTACTGTTTTCTCTAAGTCTGAAGGCTGCCCACACTGTGCCTGCGTGCTGCAGCTTGCATCTTCGCCTTTGGGAAGCTGCCGCTCGCCGATTCTCCCGGATGCAAAGAAGCGGCTTCTTTGCTCACAACATTGTGGCGAGCGCAGGGAGCTCCTGAGAGCGGTTTGTGCCGAAACATGCCTGGGACCGGCACTTAGCTTCGGAGAGCTGCGTATCGGCGTCGTCTGCGTGTCTTGCCGCTCTATACTCAGCCAAAAGCTTTTCCACCATATCTTGCAAAGAGAAACTCTGCCAGGAAAGAAAACATCCAAAATCTTGTTCTAAAGCTTGCACGGAGGTCTGCAAAGAGTTTGGCAAGAATGAAAGGTAGTTGTCCAAAACTCGTTCTTTTCGAATATAATAACAATGGACAAGGCAGGAGAGTGGTAAAGTAGTGGTTTCTCTAAGTCTGAAGGCTGCCCACACTGTGCCTGCATGGTGCGGCTTGCATCTTCGCCTTTGGGAAGCTGCCGCTCGCCGATTCTCCCGCAGGCGAAGAAGCGGCTTCTTCGCAGACAGAGCATTGGGCCGGTCGCGGTTTGCACCTAAGAGCGGTTTGTGCCGAAAGAAGCCCGGGACCGGCACTTAGCTTCGGAGAGCTGCGTATCTGCGTCTTCTGCGTGTCTTGCCGCTCAACACTCTGCCAAAATCTTTTCCACCATATCTTGCAAAGAGAAACTCTGCCAGGAAAGAAAACATCCAAAATCTTGTTCTAAAGCTTGCACGGAGGTCTGCAAAGAGTTTGGCAAGAATGAAAGGTAGTTGTCCAAAACTTGTTCTTTTCCAATACAATAACCATGGAAAAGGCAGTGAGTGGTAAAGTACTGTTTTCTCTAAGTCTGAAGGCTGCCCACACTGTGCCTGCATGGTGCGGCTTGCATCTTCGCCTTTGGGAAGCTGCCGCTCGCCGATTCTCCCGCAGGCGAAGAAGCGGCTTCTTCGCACACAGAGCATTGGGCCGGTCGCGGTTTGCACCTAAGAGCGGTTTGTGCCGAAAGAAGCCCGGGACCGGCACTTAGCTTCGGAGAGCTGCGTATCTGCGTCTTCTGCGTGTCTTGCCGCTCAACACTCTGCCAAAATCTTTTCCACCATATCTTGCAAAGAGAAACTCTGCCAGGAAAGAAAACATCCAAAATCTTGTTCTAAAGCTTGCACGGAGGTCTGCAAAGAGTTTGGCAAGAATGAAAGGTAGTTGTCCAAAACTCGTTCTTTTCCAATAGAATAACCATGGAAAAGGCAGGAGAGTGGTAAAGTACTGTTTTCTCTAAGTCTGAAGGCTGCCCACACTGTGCCTGCATGGTGCGGCTTGCATCTTCGCCTTTGGGAAGCTGCCGCTCGCCGATTCTCCCGGAGGCGAAGAAGCGGCTTCTTCGCACACAGAGCATTGTGGCGAGCGCAGGGAGCTCCTGAGAGCGGTTTGTGCCGAAAGAAGCCCGGGACCGGCACTTAGCTTCGGAGAGCTGCGTATCTGCGTCTTCTGCGTGTCTTGCCGCTCTACACTCAGCAAAAAGCTTTTCCACCATATCTTGCAAGGAGAAACTCTGCCAGGAAAGAAAACATCCAAAATCTTGTTCTAAAGCTTGCACGGAGGTCTGCAAAGAGTTTGGCAAGAATGAAAGGTATTTGTCCAAAACTCGTTCTTTTCCAATAGAATAACCATGGAAAAGGCAGGAGAGTGGTAAAGTACTGTTTTCTCTAAGTCTGAAGGCTGCCCACACTGTGCCTGTGTGCTGCAGCTTGCATCTTCGCCTTTGGGAAGCTGCCGCTCGCCGATTCTCCCGGAGGCGAAGAAGCGGCTTCTTCGCACACAGAGCATTGTGGCGAGCGCAGGGAGCTCCTGAGAGCGGTTTGTGCCGAAAGAAGCCCGGGACCGGCACTTAGCTTCAGAGAGCTGCGTATCTGCGTCTTCTGCGTGTCTTGCCGCTCTACACTCAGCAAAAAGCTTTTCCACCATATCTTGCAAGGAGAAACTCTGCCAGGAAAGAAAACATCCAAAATCTTGTTCTAAAGCTTGCACGGGGGTCTGCAAAGAGTTTGGCAAGAATGAAAGGTAGTTGTCCAAAACTCGTTCTTTTCCAATAGAATAACCATGGAAAAGGCAGGAGAGTGGTAAAGTACTGTTTTCTCTAAGTCTGAAGGCTGCCCACACTGTGCCTGCATGTTGCGGCTTGCATCTTCGCCTTTGGGAAGCTGCCGCTCGCCGATTCTCCCGGAGGCGAAGAAGCGGCTTCTTCGCACACAGAGCATTGTGGCGAGAGCAGGGAGCTCCTGAGAGCGGTTTGTGCCGAAAGATGGACGGGACCGGCACTTAGCTTCGGAGAGCTGCGTATCTGCATCTTCTGCGTGTCTTGCCGCTCTACACTCAGCAAAAAGCTTTCCCACCATATCTTGCAAAGAGAAACTCTGCCATGAAAGAAAACATCCAAAATCTTGTTCTAAAGCTTGCACGGAGGTCTGCAAAGAGTTTGGCAAGAATGAAAGGTAGTTGGCAGAAACTCGTTCTTTTCCAATAAAATAACAATGGAAAGGAAGAGAGAGAGGTAAAGTACTGTTTTCTCTAAGTCTGAATGCTGCCC
The DNA here is from genome assembly GCF_037042795.1 of Molothrus aeneus. Taxonomy (NCBI): domain Eukaryota; kingdom Metazoa; phylum Chordata; class Aves; order Passeriformes; family Icteridae; genus Molothrus; species Molothrus aeneus. Next base: position 494,068 of record NW_027099218.1, on the reverse strand, counting down.
ACACTGTGCCTGCATGGTGCGGCTTGCATCTTCGCCTTTGGCAAGCTGCCGCTCGCCGATTCTCCCGGAGGCGAAGAAGCGGCTTCTTCGCACACAGAGCATTGGGCCGGTCGCGGTTGGCACCTAAGAGCGGTTTGTGCCGAAAGAAGCCCGGGACCGGCACTTAGCTTCGGAGAGCTGCGTATCTGCGTCTTCTGCGTGTCTTGCCGCTCTACACTCAGCAAAAAGCTTTTCCAGCATATCTTGCAAAGAGAAACTCTGCCAGGAAAGAAAACATCCAAAATCTTGTTCTAAAGCTTGCACGGAGGTCTGCAAAGAGTTTGGCAAGAATGAAAGGTAGTTGTCCAAAACTCGTTCTTTTCCAATAGAATAACCATGGAAAAGGCAGGAGAGTGGTAAAGTACTGGTTTCTATAAGTCTGAATGCTGCCCACACTGTGCCTGTGTGGTGCGGCTTGCATCTTCGCCTTTGGGAAGCTGCCGCTCGCCGATTCTCCCGGAGGCGAAGAAGCGGCTTCTTCGCACACAGAGCATTGTGGAGAGCGCAGGGAGCTCCTGAGAGCGGTTTGTGCCGAAACATGCCTGGGACCGGCACTTAGCTTCGGAGAGCTGCATATCGGCGTCTTCTGCGTGTCTTGCCGCTCTACACTCAGCAAAAAGCTTTTCCACCATATCTTGCAAAGAGAAACTCTGCCAGGAAAGAAAACATCCAAAATCTTGTTCTAAAGCTTGCACGGAGGTCTGCAAAGAGTTTGGCAAGAATGAAAGGTAGTTGTCCAAAACTCTTTCTTTTCGAATATAATAACAATGGACAAGGCAGGAGAGTGGTAAAGTACTGTTTTCTCTAAGTCTGAATGCTGCCCACACTGTGCCTGCATGGTGCGGCTTGCATCTTCGCCTTTGGGAAGCTGCCGCTCGCCGATTCTCCCGGAGGCGAAGAAGCGGCTTCTTCGCACACAGAGCATTGTGCCGGTCGAGGTTTGCACCTAAGAGCGGTTTGTGCCGAAAGAAGCCCGGGACCGGCACTTAGCTTCGGAGATCTGCGTATCTGCGTCTTCTGCGTGTCTTGCCGCTCAACACTCAGCAGAAAGCTTTCCCACCATATCTTGCAAGGAGAAACTCTGCCAGGAAAGAAAACATCCAAAATCTTGTTCTAAAGCTTGCACGGAGGTCTGCAAAGAGTTTGGCAAGAATGAAAGGTAGTTGTCCAAAACTCGTTCTTTTCCAATAGAATAACCATGGAAAAGGCAGGAGAGTGGTAAAGTACTGTTTTCTCTAAGTCTGAAGGCTGCCCACACTGTGCCTGCGTGCTGCAGCTTGCATCTTCGCCTTTGGGAAGCTGCCGCTCGCCGATTCTCCCGGATGCAAAGAAGCGGCTTCTTTGCTCACAACATTGTGGAGAGCGCAGGGAGCTCCTGAGAGCGGTTTGTGCCGAAACATGCCTGGGACCGGCACTTAGCTTCGGAGAGCTGCGTATCGGCGTCGTCTGCGTGTCTTGCCGCTCTATACTCAGCCAAAAGCTTTTCCACCATATCTTGCAAAGAGAAACTCTGCCAGGAAAGAAAACATCCAAAATCTTGTTCTAAAGCTTGCACGGAGGTCTGCAAAGAGTTTGGCAAGAATGAAAGGTAGTTGTCCAAAACTCGTTCTTTTCGAATATAATAACAATGGACAAGGCAGGAGAGTGGTAAAGTAGTGGTTTCTCTAAGTCTGAAGGCTGCCCACACTGTGCCTGCATGGTGCGGCTTGCATCTTCGCCTTTGGGAAGCTGCCGCTCGCCGATTCTCCCGCAGGCGAAGAAGCGGCTTCTTCGCACACAGAGCATTGGGCCGGTCGCGGTTTGCACCTAAGAGCGGTTTGTGCCGAAAGAAGCCCGGGACCGGCACTTAGCTTCGGAGAGCTGCGTATCTGCGTCTTCTGCGTGTCTTGCCGCTCAACACTCTGCCAAAATCTTTTCCACCATATCTTGCAAAGAGAAACTCTGCCAGGAAAGAAAACATCCAAAATCTTGTTCTAAAGCTTGCACGGAGGTCTGCAAAGAGTTTGGCAAGAATGAAAGGTAGTTGTCCAAAACTCGTTCTTTTCCAATACAATAACCATGGAAAAGGCAGTGAGTGGTAAAGTACTGTTTTCTCTAAGTCTGAAGGCTGCCCACACTGTGCCTGCATGGTGCGGCTTGCATCTTCGCCTTTGGGAAGCTGCCGCTCGCCGATTCTCCCGCAGGCGAAGAAGCGGCTTCTTCGCACACAGAGCATTGGGCCGGTCGCGGTTTGCACCTAAGAGCGGTTTGTGCCGAAAGAAGCCCGGGACCGGCACTTAGCTTCGGAGAGCTGCGTATCTGCGTCTTCTGCGTGTCTTGCCGCTCAACACTCTGCCAAAATCTTTTCCACCATATCTTGCAAAGAGAAACTCTGCCAGGAAAGAAAACATCCAAAATCTTGTTCTAAAGCTTGCACGGAGGTCTGCAAAGAGTTTGGCAAGAATGAAAGGTAGTTGGCAGAAACTCGTTCTTTTCCAATATAATAACCATGGAAAAGGCAGTGAGTGGTGAAGTACTGTTTTCTCTAAGTCTGAATGCTGCCCACACTGTGCCTGCATGGTGCGGCTTGCATCTTCGCCTTTGGGAAGCTGCCGCTCGCCGATTCTCCCGGAGGCGAAGAAGCGGCTTCTTCGCACACAGAGCATTGTGGCGAGCGCAGGGAGCTCCTGAGAGCGGTTTGTGCCGAAAGAAGCCCGGGACCGGCACTTAGCTTCGGAGAGCTGCGTATCTGCGTCGTCTGCGTGTCTTGCCGCTCTACACGCAGCAAAAAGCTTTTCCACCATATCTTGCAAGGAGAAACTCTGCCAGGAAAGAAAACATCCAAAATCTTGTTCTAAAGCTTGCACGGAGGTCTGCAAAGAGTTTGGCAAGAATGAAAGGTATTTGTCCAAAACTCGTTCTTTTCCAATAGAATAACCATGGAAAAGGCAGGAGAGTGGTAAAGTACTGTTTTCTCTAAGTCTGAAGGCTGCCCACACTGTGCCTGTGTGCTGCAGCTTGCATCTTCCCCTTTGGGAAGCTGCCGCTCGCCGATTCTCCCGGAGGCGAAGAAGCGGCTTCTTCGCACACAGAGCATTGTGGCGAGCGCAGGGAGCTCCTGAGAGCGGTTTGTGCCGAAAGAAGCCCGGGACCGGCACTTAGCTTCAGAGAGCTGCGTATCTGCGTCTTCTGCGTGTCTTGCCGCTCTACACTCAGCAAAAAGCTTTTCCACCATATCTTGCAAGGAGAAACTCTGCCAGGAAAGAAAACATCCAAAATCTTGTTCTAAAGCTTGCACGGGGGTCTGCAAAGAGTTTGGCAAGAATGAAAGGTAGTTGTCCAAAACTCGTTCTTTTCCAATAGAATAACCATGGAAAAGGCAGGAGAGTGGTAAAGTACTGTTTTCTCTAAGTCTGAAGGCTGCCCACACTGTGCCTGCATGTTGCGGCTTGCATCTTCGCCTTTGGGAAGCTGCCGCTCGCCGATTCTCCCGGAGGCGAAGAAGCGGCTTCTTCGCACACAGAGCATTGTGGCGAGCGCAGGGAGCTCCTGAGAGCGGTTTGTGCCGAAAGATGGACGGGACCGGCACTTAGCTTCGGAGAGCTGCGTATCTGCATCTTCTGCGTGTCTTGCCGCTCTACACTCAGCAAAAAGCTTTCCCACCATATCTTGCAAAGAGAAACTCTGCCATGAAAGAAAACATCCAAAATCTTGTTCTAAAGCTTGCACGGAGGTCTGCAAAGAGTTTGGCAAGAATGAAAGGTAGTTGGCAGAAACTCGTTCTTTTCCAATATAATAACAATGGAAAGGAAGAGAGAGAGGTAAAGTACTGTTTTCTCTAAGTCTGAATGCTGCCCACACTGTGCCTGCATGGTGCGGCTTGCATCTTCGCCTTTGGGAAGCTGCCGCTCGCCGATTCTCCCGGAGGCGAAGAAGCGGCTTCTTCGCACACAGAGCATTGGGCCGGTCGCGGTTGGCACCTAAGAGCGGTTTGTGCCGAAAGAAGCCCGGGACCGGCACTTAGCTTCGGAGAGCTGCGTATCTGCGTCTTCTGCGTGTCTTGCCGCTCTACACTCAGCCAAAAGCTTTTCCAGCATATCTTGCAAAGAGAAACTCTGCCAGGAAAGAAAACATCCAAAATCTTGTTCTAAAGCTTGCACGGAGGTCTGCAAAGAGTTTGGCAAGAATGAAAGGTAGTTGTCCAAAACTCGTTCTTTTCCAATAGAATAACCATGGAAAAGGCAGGAGAGTGGTAAAGTACTGTTTTCTCTAAGTCTGAAGGCTGCCCACACTGTGCCTGTGTGCTGCAGCTTGCATCTTCGCCTTTGGGAAGCTGCCGCTCGCCGATTCTCCCGGAGGCGAAGAAGCGGCTTCTTCGCAGACAGAGCATTGGTCCGGTCGCGGTTTGCACCTAAGAGCGGTTTGTGCCGAAAGAAGCCCGGGACCGGCACTTAGCTTCGGAGAGCTGCGTATCTGCGTCTTCTGCGTGTCTTGCCGCTCAACACTCTGCCAAAATCTTTTCCACCATATCTTGCAAAGAGAAACTCTGCCAGGAAAGAAAACATCCAAAATCTTGTTCTAAAGCTTGCACGGAGGTCTGCAAAGAGTTTGGCAAGAATGAAAGGTAGTTGTCCAAAACTCGTTCTTTTCCAATACAATAACCATGGAAAAGGCAGTGAGTGGTAAAGTACTGTTTTCTCTAAGTCTGAAGGCTGCCCACACTGTGCCTGCATGGTGCGGCTTGCATCTTCGCCTTTGGGAAGCTGCCGCTCGCCGATTCTCCCGCAGGCGAAGAAGCGGCTTCTTCGCACACAGAGCATTGGGCCGGTCGCGGTTTGCACCTAAGAGCGGTTTGTGCCGAAAGAAGCCCGGGACCGGCACTTAGCTTCGGAGAGCTGCGTATCTGCGTCTTCTGCGTGTCTTGCCGCTCAACACTCTGCCAAAATCTTTTCCACCATATCTTGCAAAGAGAAACTCTGCCAGGAAAGAAAACATCCAAAATCTTGTTCTAAAGCTTGCACGGAGGTCTGCAAAGAGTTTGGCAAGAATGAAAGGTAGTTGGCAGAAACTCGTTCTTTTCCAATATAATAACCATGGAAAAGGCAGTGAGTGGTGAAGTACTGTTTTCTCTAAGTCTGAATGCTGCCCACACTGTGCCTGCATGGTGCGGCTTGCATCTTCGCCTTTGGGAAGCTGCCGCTCGCCGATTCTCCCGGAGGCGAAGAAGCGGCTTCTTCGCACACAGAGCATTGTGGCGAGCGCAGGGAGCTCCTGAGAGCGGTTTGTGCCGAAAGAAGCCCGGGACCGGCACTTAGCTTCGGAGAGCTGCGTATCTGCGTCGTCTGCGTGTCTTGCCGCTCTACACTCAGCAAAAAGCTTTTCCACCATATCTTGCAAGGAGAAACTCTGCCAGGAAAGAAAACATCCAAAATCTTGTTCTAAAGCTTGCACGGAGGTCTGCAAAGAGTTTGGCAAGAATGAAAGGTAGTTGTCCAAAACTCGTTCTTTTCCAATAGAATAACCATGGAAAAGGCAGGAGAGTGGTAAAGTACTGTTTTCTCTAAGTCTGAAGGCTGCCCACACTGTGCCTGTGTGCTGCAGCTTGCATCTTCCCCTTTGGGAAGCTGCCGCTCGCCGATTCTCCCGGAGGCGAAGAAGCGGCTTCTTCGCACACAGAGCATTGTGGCGAGCGCAGGGAGCTCCTGAGAGCGGTTTGTGCCGAAAGAAGCCCGGGACCGGCACTTAGCTTCAGAGAGCTGCGTATCTGCGTCTTCTGCGTGTCTTGCCGCTCTACACTCAGCAAAAAGCTTTTCCACCATATCTTGCAAGGAGAAACTCTGCCAGGAAAGAAAACATCCAAAATCTTGTTCTAAAGCTTGCACGGGGGTCTGCAAAGAGTTTGGCAAGAATGAAACGTAGTTGTCCAAAACTCGTTCTTTTCCAATAGAATAACCATGGAAAAGGCAGGAGAGTGGTAAAGTACTGTTTTCTCTAAGTCTGAAGGCTGTCCACACTGTGCCTGCATGTTGCGGCTTGCATCTTCGCCTTTGGGAAGCTGCCGCTCGCCGATTCTCCCGGAGGCGAAGAAGCGGCTTCTTCGCAGACAGAGCATTGTGGCGAGCGCAGGGAGCTCCTGAGAGCGGTTTGTGCCGAAAGATGGACGGGACCGGCACTTAGCTTCGGAGAGCTGCGTATCTGCATCTTCTGCGTGTCTTGCCGCTCTACACTCAGCAAAAAGCTTTCCCACCATATCTTGCAAAGAGAAACTCTGCCATGAAAGAAAACATCCAAAATCTTGTTCTAAAGCTTGCACGGAGGTCTGCAAAGAGTTTGGCAAGAATGAAAGGTAGTTGGCAGAAACTCGTTCTTTTCCAATATAATAACAATGGAAAGGAAGAGAGAGAGGTAAAGTACTGTTTTCTCTAAGTCTGAATGCTGCCCACACTGTGCCTGCATGGTGCGGCTTGCATCTTCGCCTTTGGGAAGCTGCCGCTCGCCGATTCTCCCGGAGGCGAAGAAGCGGCTTCTTCGCACACAGAGCATTGGGCCGGTCGCGGTTGGCACCTAAGAGCGGTTTGTGCCGAAAGAAGCCCGGGACCGGCACTTAGCTTCGGAGAGCTGCGTATCTGCGTCTTCTGCGTGTCTTGCCGCTCTACACTCAGCCAAAAGCTTTTCCAGCATATCTTGCAAAGAGAAACTCTGCCAGGAAAGAAAACATCCAAAATCTTGTTCTAAAGCTTGCACGGAGGTCTGCAAAGAGTTTGGCAAGAATGAAAGGTAGTTGTCCAAAACTCGTTCTTTTCCAATAGAATAACCATGGAAAAGGCAGGAGAGTGGTAAAGTACTGGTTTCTATAAGTCTGAATGCTGCCCACACTGTGCCTGTGTGGTGCGGCTTGCATCTTCGCCTTTGGGAAGCTGCCGCTCGCCGATTCTCCCGCAGGCGAAGAAGCGGCTTCTTCGCTCACAACATTGTGGAGAGCGCAGGGAGCTCCTGAGAGCGGTTTGTGCCGAAACATGCCTGGGACCGGCACTTAGCTTCGGAGAGCTGCATATCGGCGTCTTCTGCGTGTCTTGCCGCTCTACACTCAGCCAAAAGCTTTTCCAACATATCTTGCAAAGAGAAACTCTGCCAGGAAAGAAAACATCCAAAATCTTGTTCTAAAGCTTGCACGGAGGTCTGCAAAGAGTTTGGAAAGAATGAAAGGTAGTTGTCCAAAACTCTTTCTTTTCGAATATAATAACAATGGACAAGGCAGGAGAGTGGTAAAGTACTGTTTTCTCTAAGTCTGAATGCTGCCCACACTGTGCCTGCATGGTGCGGCTTGCATCTTCGCCTTTGGGAAGCTGCCGCTCGCCGATTCTCCCGGAGGCGAAGAAGCGGCTTCTTCGCACACAGAGCATTGTGCCGGTCGAGGTTTGCACCTAAGAGCGGTTTGTGCCGAAAGAAGCCCGGGACCGGCACTTAGCTTCGGAGATCTGCGTATCTGCGTCTTCTGCGTGTCTTGCCGCTCTACACTCAGCCAAAAGCTTTTCCAGCATATCTTGCAAAGAGAAACTCTGCCAGGAAAGAAAACATCCAAAATCTTGTTCTAAAGCTTGCACGGAGGTCTGCAAAGAGTTTGGCAAGAATGAAAGGTAGTTGTCCAAAACTCGTTCTTTTCCAATAGAATAACCATGGAAAAGGCAGGAGAGTGGTAAAGTACTGTTTTCTCTAAGTCTGAAGGCTGCCCACACTGTGCCTGTGTGCTGCAGCTTGCATCTTCGCCTTTGGGAAGCTGCCGCTCGCCGATTCTCCCGGAGGCGAAGAAGCGGCTTCTTCGCAGACAGAGCATTGGTCCGGTCGCGGTTTGCACCTAAGAGCGGTTTGTGCCGAAAGAAGCCCGGGACCGGCACTTAGCTTCGGAGAGCTGCGTATCTGCGTCTTCTGCGTGTCTTGCCGCTCAACACTCTGCCAAAATCTTTTCCACCATATCTTGCAAAGAGAAACTCTGCCAGGAAAGAAAACATCCAAAATCTTGTTCTAAAGCTTGCACGGAGGTCTGCAAAGAGTTTGGCAAGAATGAAAGGTATTTGTCCAAAACTCGTTCTTTTCCAATAGAATAACCATGGAAAAGGCAGGAGAGTGGTAAAGTACTGTTTTCTCTAAGTCTGAAGGCTGCCCACACTGTGCCTGTGTGCTGCAGCTTGCATCTTCCCCTTTGGGAAGCTGCCGCTCGCCGATTCTCCCGGAGGCGAAGAAGCGGCTTCTTCGCACACAGAGCATTGTGGCGAGCGCAGGGAGCTCCTGAGAGCGGTTTGTGCCGAAAGAAGCCCGGGACCGGCACTTAGCTTCAGAGAGCTGCGTATCTGCGTCTTCTGCGTGTCTTGCCGCTCTACACTCAGCAAAAAGCTTTTCCAGCATATCTTGCAAGGAGAAACTCTGCCAGGAAAGAAAACATCCAAAATCTTGTTCTAAAGCTTGCACGGGGGTCTGCAAAGAGTTTGGCAAGAATGAAAGGTAGTTGTCCAAAACTCGTTCTTTTCCAATAGAATAACCATGGAAAAGGCAGGAGAGTGGTAAAGTACTGTTTTCTCTAAGTCTGAAGGCTGCCCACACTGTGCCTGCATGCTGCGGCTTGCATCTTCGCCTTTGGGAAGCTGCCGCTCGCCGATTCTCCCGGAGGCGAAGAAGCGGCTTCTTCGCAGACAGAGCATTGTGGCGAGCGCAGGGAGCTCCTGAGAGCGGTTTGTGCCGAAAGATGGACGGGACCGGCACTTAGCTTCGGAGAGCTGCGTATCTGCATCTTCTGCGTGTCTTGCCGCTCTACACTCAGCAAAAAGCTTTCCCACCATATCTTGCAAGGAGAAACTCTGCCATGAAAGAAAACATCCAAAATCTTGTTCTAAAGCTTGCACGGAGGTCTGCAAAGAGTTTGGCAAGAATGAAAGGTAGTTGGCAGAAACTCGTTCTTTTCCAATATAATAACAATGGAAAGGAAGAGAGAGAGGTAAAGTACTGTTTTCTCTAAGTCTGAATGCTGCCCACACTGTGCCTGCATGGTGCGGCTTGCATCTTCGCCTTTGGGAAGCTGCCGCTCGCCGATTCTCCCGGAGGCGAAGAAGCGGCTTCTTCGCACACAGAGCATTGGGCCGGTCGCGGTTGGCACCTAAGAGCGGTTTGTGCCGAAAGAAGCCCGGGACCGGCACTTAGCTTCGGAGAGCTGCGTATCTGCGTCTTCTGCGTGTCTTGCCGCTCTACACTCAGCCAAAAGCTTTTCCACCATATCTTGCAAAGAGAAACTCTGCCAGGAAAGAAAACATCCAAAATCTTGTTCTAAAGCTTGCACGGAGGTCTGCAAAGAGTTTGGCAAGAATGAAAGGTAGTTGTCCAAAACTGGTTCTTTTCCAATAGAATAACCATGGAAAAGGCAGGAGAGTGGTAAAGTACTGGTTTCTATAAGTCTGAATGCTGCCCACACTGTGCCTGTGTGGTGCGGCTTGCATCTTCGCCTTTGGGAAGCTGCCGCTCGCCGATTCTCCCGCAGGCGAAGAAGCGGCTTCTTCGCTCACAACATTGTGGAGAGCGCAGGGAGCTCCTGAGAGCGGTTTGTGCCGAAACATGCCTGGGACCGGCACTTAGCTTCGGAGAGCTGCATATCGGCGTCTTCTGCGTGTCTTGCCGCTCTACACTCAGCCAAAAGCTTTTCCAACATATCTTGCAAAGAGAAACTCTGCCAGGAAAGAAAACATCCAAAATCTTGTTCTAAAGCTTGCACGGAGGTCTGCAAAGAGTTTGGAAAGAATGAAAGGTAGTTGTCCAAAACTCTTTCTTTTCGAATATAATAACAATGGACAAGGCAGGAGAGTGGTAAAGTACTGTTTTCTCTAAGTCTGAATGCTGCCCACACTGTGCCTGCATGGTGCGGCTTGCATCTTCGCCTTTGGGAAGCTGCCGCTCGCCGATTCTCCCGGAGGCGAAGAAGCGGCTTCTTCGCACACAGAGCATTGTGCCGGTCGAGGTTTGCACCTAAGAGCGGTTTGTGCCGAAAGAAGCCCGGGACCGGCACTTAGCTTCGGAGATCTGCGTATCTGCGTCTTCTGCGTGTCTTGCCGCTCAACACTCAGCAGAAAGCTTTCCCACCATATCTTGCAAGGAGAAACTCTGCCAGGAAAGAAAACATCCAAAATCTTGTTCTAAAGCTTGCACGGAGGTCTGCAAAGAGTTTGGCAAGAATGAAAGGTAGTTGTCCAAAACTCGTTCTTTTCCAATAGAATAACCATGGAAAAGGCAGGAGAGTGGTAAAGTACTGTTTTCTCTAAGTCTGAAGGCTGCCCACACTGTGCCTGCGTGCTGCAGCTTGCATCTTCGCCTTTGGGAAGCTGCCGCTCGCCGATTCTCCCGGATGCAAAGAAGCGGCTTCTTTGCTCACAACATTGTGGAGAGCGCAGGGAGCTCCTGAGAGCGGTTTGTGCCGAAACATTCCTGGGACCGGCACTTAGCTTCGGAGAGCTGCGTATCGGCGTCGTCTGCGTGTCTTGCCGCTCTATACTCAGCCAAAATCTTTTCCACCATATCTTGCAAAGAGAAACTCTGCCAGGAAAGAAAACATCCAAAATCTTGTTCTAAAGCTTGCACGGAGGTCTGCAAAGAGTTTGGCAAGAATGAAAGGTAGTTGTCCAAAACTCGTTCTTTTCGAATATAATAACAATGGACAAGGCAGGAGAGTGGTAAAGTAGTGGTTTCTCTAAGTCTGAAGGCTGCCCACACTGTGCCTGCATGGTGCGGCTTGCATCTTCGCCTTTGGGAAGCTGCCGCTCGCCGATTCTCCCGCAGGCGAAGAAGCGGCTTCTTCGCACACAGAGCATTGGGCCGGTCGCGGTTTGCACCTAAGAGCGGTTTGTGCCGAAAGAAGCCCGGGACCGGCACTTAGCTTCGGAGAGCTGCGTATCTGCGTCTTCTGCGTGTCTTGCCGCTCAACACTCTGCCAAAATCTTTTCCACCATATCTTGCAAAGAGAAACTGTGCCAGGAAAGAAAACATCCAAAATCTTGTTCTAAAGCTTGCACGGAGGTCTGCAAAGAGTTTGGCAAGAATGAAAGGTAGTTGTCCAAAACTCGTTCTTTTCCAATACAATAACCATGGAAAAGGCAGGAGAGTGGTAAAGTACTGGTTTCTCTAAGTCTGAATGCTGCCCACACTGTGCCTGCATGGTGCGGCTTGCATCTTCGCCTTTGGGAAGCTGCCGCTCGCCGATTCTCCCGCAGGCGAAGAAGCGGCTTCTTCGCACACAGAGCATTGTGGCGAGCGCAGGGAGCTCCTGAGAGCGGTTTGTGCCGAAAGAAGCCCGGGACCGGCACTTAGCTTCGGAGAGCTGCGTATCTGCGTCGTCTGCGTGTCTTGCCGCTCTACACTCAGCAAAAAGCTTTTCCACCATATCTTGCAAGGAGAAACTCTGCCAGGAAAGAAAACATCCAAAATCTTGTTCTAAAGCTTGCACGGAGGTCTGCAAAGAGTTTGGCAAGAATGAAAGGTAGTTGTCCAAAACTCGTTCTTTTCCAATAGAATAACCATGGAAAAGGCAGGAGAGTGGTAAAGTACTGTTTTCTCTAAGTCTGAAGGCTGCCCACACTGTGCCTGTGTGCTGCAGCTTGCATCTTCGCCTTTGGGAAGCTGCCGCTCGCCGATTCTCCCGGAGGCGAAGAAGCGGCTTCTTCGCACACAGAGCATTGTGGCGAGCGCAGGGAGCTCCTGAGAGCGGTTTGTGCCGAAAGAAGCCCGGGACCGGCACTTAGCTTCAGAGAGCTGCGTATCTGCGTCTTCTGCGTGTCTTGCCGCTCTACACTCAGCAAAAAGCTTTTCCACCATATCTTGCAAGGAGAAACTCTGCCAGGAAAGAAAACATCCAAAATCTTGTTCTAAAGCTTGCACGGGGGTCTGCAAAGAGTTTGGCAAGAATGAAAGGTAGTTGTCCAAAACTCGTTCTTTTCCAATAGAATAACCATGGAAAAGGCAGGAGAGTGGTAAAGTACTGTTTTCTCTAAGTCTGAAGGCTGCCCACACTGTGCCTGCATGGTGCGGCTTGCATCTTCGCCTTTGGGAAGCTGCCGCTCGCCGATTCTCCCGGAGGCGAAGAAGCGGCTTCTTCGCACACAGAGCATTGTGGCGAGCGCAGGGAGCTCCTGAGAGCGGTTTGTGCCGAAAGATGGACGGGACCGGCACTTAGCTTCGGAGAGCTGCGTATCTGCATCTTCTGCGTGTCTTGCCGCTCTACACTCAGCAAAAAGCTTTCCCATCATATCTTGCAAAGAGAAACTCTGCCATGAAAGAAAACATCCAAAATCTTGTTCTAAAGCTTGCACGGAGGTCTGCAAAGAGTTTGGCAAGAATGAAAGGTAGTTGGCAGAAACTCGTTCTTTTCCAATATAATAACAATGGAAAGGAAGAGAGAGAGGTAAAGTACTGTTTTCTCTAAGTCTGAATGCTGCCCACACTGTGCCTGCATGGTGCGGCTTGCATCTTCGCCTTTGGGAAGCTGCCGCTCGCCGATTCTCCCGGAGGCGAAGAAGCGGCTTCTTCGCAGACAGAGCATTGGGCCGGTCGCGGTTGGCACCTAAGAGCGGTTTGTGCCGAAAGAAGCCCGGGACCGGCACTTAGCTTCGGAGAGCTGCGTATCTGCGTCTTCTGCGTGTCTTGCCGCTCTACACTCAGCCAAAAGCTTTTCCACCATATCTTGCAAAGAGAAACTCTGCCAGGAAAGAAAACATCCAAAATCTTGTTCTAAAGCTTGCACGGAGGTCTGCAAAGAGTTTGGCAAGAATGAAAGGTAGTTGTCCAAAACTCGTTCTTTTCCAATAGAATAACCATGGAAAAGGCAGGAGAGTGGTAAAGTACTGGTTTCTATAAGTCTGAATGCTGCCCACACTGTGCCTGTGTGGTGCGGCTTGCATCTTCGCCTTTGGGAAGCTGCCGCTCGCCGATTCTCCCGGAGGCGAAGAAGCGGCTTCTTCGCTCACAACATTGTGGAGAGCGCAGGGAGCTCCTGAGAGCGGTTTGTGCCGAAACATGCCTGGGACCGGCACTTAGCTTCGGAGAGCTGCATATCGGCGTCTTCTGCGTGTCTTGCCGCTCTACACTCAGCCAAAAGCTTTTCCACCATATCTTGCAAAGAGAAACTCTGCCAGGAAAGAAAACATCCAAAATCTTGTTCTAAAGCTTGCACGGAGGTCTGCAAAGAGTTTGGCAAGAATGAAAGGTAGTTGTCCAAAACTCTTTCTTTTCGAATATAATAACAATGGACAAGGCAGGAGAGTGGTAAAGTACTGTTTTCTCTAAGTCTGAATGCTGCCCACACTGTGCCTGCATGGTGCGGCTTGCATCTTCGCCTTTGGGAAGCTGCCGCTCGCCGATTCTCCCGGAGGCGAAGAAGCGGCTTCTTCGCACACAGAGCATTGTGCCGGTCGAGGTTTGCACCTAAGAGCGGTTTGTGCCGAAAGAAGCCCGGGACCGGCACTTAGCTTCGGAGATCTGCGTATCTGCGTCTTCTGCGTGTCTTGCCGCTCAACACTCAGCAGAAAGCTTTCCCACCATATCTTGCAAGGAGAAACTCTGCCAGGAAAGAAAACATCCAAAATCTTGTTCTAAAGCTTGCACGGAGGTCTGCAAAGAGTTTGGCAAGAATGAAAGGTAGTTGTCCAAAACTCGTTCTTTTCCAATAGAATAACCATGGAAAAGGCAGGAGAGTGGTAAAGTACTGTTTTCTCTAAGTCTGAAGGCTGCCCACACTGTGCCTGCGTGCTGCAGCTTGCATCTTCGCCTTTGGGAAGCTGCCGCTCGCCGATTCTCCCGGATGCAAAGAAGCGGCTTCTTTGCTCACAACATTGTGGAGAGCGCAGGGAGCTCCTGAGAGCGGTTTGTGCCGAAACATGCCTGGGACCGGCACTTAGCTTCGGAGAGCTGCGTATCGGCGTCGTCTGCGTGTCTTGCCGCTCTATACTGAGCCAAAAGCTTTTCCACCATATCTTGCAAAGAGAAACTCTGCCAGGAAAGAAAACATCCAAAATCTTGTTCTAAAGCTTGCACGGAGGTCTGCAAAGAGTTTGGCAAGAATGAAAGGTAGTTGTCCAAAACTCGTTCTTTTCGAATATAATAACTATGGACAAGGCAGGAGAGTGGTAAAGTAGTGGTTTCTCTAAGTCTGAAGGCTGCCCACACTGTGCCTGCATGGTGCGGCTTGCATCTTCGCCTTTGGGAAGCTGCCGCTCGCCGATTCTCCTGGAGGCGAAGAAGCGGCTTCTTCGCAGACAGAGCATTGGGCCGGTCGCGGTTTGCACCTAAGAGCGGTTTGTGCCGAAAGAAGCCCGGGACCGGCACTTAGCTTCGGAGAGCTGCGTATCTGCGTCTTCTGCGTGTCTTGCCGCTCAACACTCAGCCAAAAGCTTTTCCACCATATCTTGCAAAGAGAAACTCTGCCAGGAAAGAAAACATCCAAAATCTTGTTCTAAAGCTTGCACGGAGGTCTGCAAAGAGTTTGGCAAGAATGAAAGGTAGTTGTCCAAAACTCGTTCTTTTCCAATAGAATAACCATGGAAAAGGCAGTGAGTGGTAAAGTACTGTTTTCTCTAAGTCTGAAGGCTGCCCACACTGTGCCTGCATGGTGCGGCTTGCATCTTCGCCTTTGGGAAGCTGCCGCTCGCCGATTCTCCCGCAGGCGAAGAAGCGGCTTCTTCGCACACAGAGCATTGGGCCGGTCGCGGTTTGCACCTAAGAGCGGTTTGTGCCGAAAGAAGCCCGGGACCGGCACTTAGCTTCGGAGAGCTGCGTATCTGCGTCTTCTGCGTGTCTTGCCGCGCAACACTCTGCCAAAATCTTTTCCACCATATCTTGCAAAGAGAAACTCTGCCAGGAAAGAAAACATCCAAAATCTTGTTCTAAAGCTTGCACGGAGGTCTGCAAAGAGTTTGGCAAGAATGAAAGGTAGTTGTCCAAAACTCGTTCTTTTCCAATAGAATAACCATGGAAAAGGCAGTGAGTGGTAAAGTACTGTTTTCTCTAAGTCTGAAGGCTGCCCACACTGTGCCTGCATGGTGCGGCTTGCATCTTCGCCTTTGGGAAGCTGCCGCTCGCCGATTCTCCCGCAGGCGAAGAAGCGGCTTCTTCGCACACAGAGCATTGGGCCGGTCGCGGTTTGCACCTAAGAGCGGTTTGTGCCGAAAGAAGCCCGGGACCGGCACTTAGCTTCAGAGAGCTGCGTATCTGCGTCTTCTGCGTGTCTTGCCGCTCTACACTCAGCAAAAAGCTTTTCCACCATATCTTGCAAGGAGAAACTCTGCCAGGAAAGAAAACATCCAAAATCTTGTTCTAAAGCTTGCACGGGGGTCTGCAAAGAGTTTGGCAAGAATGAAAGGTAGTTGTCCAAAACTCGTTCTTTTCCAATAGAATAACCATGGAAAAGGCAGGAGAGTGGTAAAGTACTGTTTTCTCTAAGTCTGAAGGCTGCCCACACTGTGCCTGCATGGTGCGGCTTGCATCTTCGCCTTTGGGAAGCTGCCGCTCGCCGATTCTCCCGGAGGCGAAGAAGCGGCTTCTTCGCACACAGAGCATTGTGGCGAGCGCAGGGAGCTCCTGAGAGCGGTTTGTGCCGAAAGATGGACGGGACCGGCACTTAGCTTCGGAGAGCTGCGTATCTGCATCTTCTGCGTGTCTTGCCGCTCTACACTCAGCAAAAAGCTTTCCCACCATATCTTGCAAAGAGAAACTCTGCCATGAAAGAAAACATCCAAAATCTTGTTCTAAAGCTTGCACGGAGGTCTGCAAAGAGTTTGGCAAGAATGAAAGGTAGTTGGCAGAAACTCGTTCTTTTCCAATATAATAACAATGGAAAGGAAGAGAGAGAGGTAAAGTACTGTTTTCTCTAAGTCTGAATGCTGCCCACACTGTGCCTGCATGGTGCGGCTTGCATCTTCGCCTTTGGGAAGCTGCCGCTCACCGATTCTCCCGGAGGCGAAGAAGCGGCTTCTTCGCACACAGAGCATTGGGCCGGTCGCGGTTGGCACCTAAGAGCGGTTTGTGCCGAAAGAAGCCCGGGACCGGCACTTAGCTTCGGAGAGCTGCGTATCTGCGTCTTCTGCGTGTCTTGCCGCTCTACACTCAGCCAAAAGCTTTTCCACCATATCTTGCAAAGAGAAACTCTGCCAGGAAAGAAAACATCCAAAATCTTGTTCTAAAGCTTGCACGGAGGTCTGCAAAGAGTTTGGCAAGAATGAAAGGTAGTTGTCCAAAACTCGTTCTTTTCCAATAGAATAACCATGGAAAAGGCAGGAGAGTGGTAAAGTACTGGTTTCTATAAGTCTGAATGCTGCCCACACTGTGCCTGTGTGGTGCGGCTTGCATCTTCGCCTTTGGGAAGCTGCCGCTCGCCGATTCTCCCGGAGGCGAAGAAGCGGCTTCTTCGCTCACAACATTGTGGAGAGCGCAGGGAGCTCCTGAGAGCGGTTTGTGCCGAAACATGCCTGGGACCGGCACTTAGCTTCGGAGAGCTGCATATCGGCGTCTTCTGCGTGTCTTGCCGCTCTACACTCAGCCAAAAGCTTTTCCACCATATCTTGCAAAGAGAAACTCTGCCAGGAAAGAAAACATCCAAAATCTTGTTCTAAAGCTTGCACGGAGGTCTGCAAAGAGTTTGGCAAGAATGAAAGGTAGTTGTCCAAAACTCGTTCTTTTCCAATAGAATAACCATGGAAAAGGCAGGAGAGTGGTAAAGTACTGTTTTCTCTAAGTCTGAAGGCTGCCCACACTGTGCCTGCGTGCTGCAGCTTGCATCTTCGCCTTTGGGAAGCTGCCGCTCGCCGATTCTCCCGGATGCAAAGAAGCGGCTTCTTTGCTCACAACATTGTGGAGAGCGCAGGGAGCTCCTGAGAGCGGTTTGTGCCGAAACATGCCTGGGACCGGCACTTAGCTTCGGAGAGCTGCGTATCGGCGTCGTCTGCGTGTCTTGCCGCTCTATACTCAGCCAAAAGCTTTTCCACCATATCTTGCAAAGAGAAACTCTGCCAGGAAAGAAAACATCCAAAATCTTGTTCTAAAGCTTGCACGGAGGTCTGCAAAGAGTTTGGCAAGAATGAAAGGTAGTTGTCCAAAACTCGTTCTTTTCGAATATAATAACAATGGACAAGGCAGGAGAGTGGTAAAGAAGTGGTTTCTCTAAGTCTGAAGGCTGCCCACACTGTGCCTGCATGGTGCGGCTTGCATCTTCGCCTTTGGGAAGCTGCCGCTCGCCGATTCTCCCGGAGGCGAAGAAGCGGCTTCTTCGCAGACAGAGCATTGGGCCGGTCGCGGTTTGCACCTAAGAGCGGTTTGTGCCGAAAGAAGCCCGGGACCGGCACTTAGCTTCGGAGAGCTGCGTATCTGCGTCTTCTGCGTGTCTTGCCGCTCAACACTCAGCCAAAAGCTTTTCCACCATATCTTGCAAAGAGAAACTCTGCCAGGAAAGAAAACATCCAAAATCTTGTTCTAAAGCTTGCACGGAGGTCTGCAAAGAGTTTGGCAAGAATGAAAGGTAGTTGTCCAAAACTCGTTCTTTTCCAATACAATAACCATGGAAAAGGCAGTGAGTGGTAAAGTACTGTTTTCTCTAAGTCTGAAGGCTGCCCACACTGTGCCTGCATGGTGCGGCTTGCATCTTCGCCTTTGGGAAGCTGTCGCTCGCCGATTCTCCCGCAGGCGAAGAAGCGGCTTCTTCGCACACAGAGCATTGGGCCGGTCGCGGTTTGCACCTAAGAGCGGTTTGTGCCGAAAGAAGCCCGGGACCGGCACTTAGCTTCGGAGAGCTGCGTATCTGCGTCTTCTGCGTGTCTTGCCGCTCAACACTCTGCCAAAATCTTTTCCACCATATCTTGCAAAGAGAAACTCTGCCAGGAAAGAAAACATCCAAAATCTTGTTCTAAAGCTTGCACGGAGGTCTGCAAAGAGTTTGGCAAGAATGAAAGGTAGTTGTCCAAAACTCGTTCTTTTCCAATACAATAACCATGGAAAAGGCAGTGAGTGGTAAAGTACTGTTTTCTCTAAGTCTGAAGGCTGCCCACACTGTGCCTGCATGGTGCGGCTTGCATCTTCGCCTTTGGGAAGCTGCCGCTCGCCGATTCTCCCGCAGGCGAAGAAGCGGCTTCTTCGCACACAGAGCATTGGGCCGGTCGCGGTTTGCACCTAAGAGCGGTTTGTGCCGAAAGAAGCCCGGGACCGGCACTTAGCTTCGGAGAGCTGCGTATCTGCGTCTTCTGCGTGTCTTGCCGCTCAACACTCTGCCAAAATCTTTTCCACCATATCTTGCAAAGAGAAACTCTGCCAGGAAAGAAAACATCCAAAATCTTGTTCTAAAGCTTGCACGGAGGTCTGCAAAGAGTTTGGCAAGAATGAAAGGTAGTTGTCCAAAACTCGTTCTTTTCGAATAGAATAACAATGGACAAGGCAGGAGAGTGGTAAAGTAGTGGTTTCTCTAAGTCTGAAGGCTGCCCACACTGTGCCTGCATGGTGCGGCTTGCATCTTCGCCTTTGGGAAGCTGCCGCTCGCCGATTCTCCCGCAGGCGAAGAAGCGGCTTCTTCGCACACAGAGCATTGTGGCGAGCGCAGGGAGCTCCTGAGAGCGGTTTGTGCCGAAAGAAGCCCGGGACCGGCACTTAGCTTCAGAGAGCTGCGTATCTGCGTCTTCTGCGTGTCTTGCCGCTCTACACTCAGCAAAAAGCTTTTCCACCATATCTTGCAAGGAGAAACTCTGCCAGGAAAGAAAACATCCAAAATCTTGTTCTAAAGCTTGCACGGAGGTCTGCAAAGAGTTTGGCAAGAATGAAAGGTAGTTGTCCAAAACTCGTTCTTTTCCAATACAATAACCATGGAAAAGGCAGGAGAGTGGTAAAGTACTGGTTTCTATAAGTCTGAATGCTGCCCACACTGTGCCTGTGTGGTGCGGCTTGCATCTTCGCCTTTGGGAAGCTGCCGCTCGCCGATTCTCCCGGAGGCGAAGAAGCGGCTTCTTTGCTCACAACATTGTGGAGAGCGCAGGGAGCTCCTGAGAGCAGTTTGTGCCGAAACATGCCTGGGACCGGCACTTAGCTTCGGAGAGCTGCATATCGGCGTCTTCTGCGTGTCTTGCCGCTCTACACTCAGCCAAAAGCTTTTCCACCATATCTTGCAAAGAGAAACTCTGCCAGGAAAGAAAACATCCAAAATCTTGTTCTAAAGCTTGCACGGAGGTCTGCAAAGAGTTTGGCAAGAATGAAAGGTAGTTGTCCAAAACTCGTTCTTTTCGAATATAATAACAATGGACAAGGCAGGAGAGTGGTAAAGTAGTGGTTTCTCTAAGTCTGAAGGCTGCCCACACTGTGCCTGCATGGTGCGGCTTGCATCTTCGCCTTTGGGAAGCTGCCGCTCGCCGATTCTCCCGCAGGCGAAGAAGCGGCTTCTTCGCAGACAGAGCATTGGGCCGGTCGCGGTTTGCACCTAAGAGCGGTTTGTGCCGAAAGAAGCCCGGGACCGGCACTTAGCTTCGGAGAGCTGCGTATCTGCGTCTTCTGCGTGTCTTGCCGCTCAACACTCTGCCAAAATCTTTTCCACCATATCTTGCAAAGAGAAACTCTGCCAGGAAAGAAAACATCCAAAATCTTGTTCTAAAGCTTGCACGGAGGTCTGCAAAGAGTTTGGCAAGAATGAAAGGTAGTTGTCCAAAACTCGTTCTTTTCCAATAGAATAACCATGGAAAAGGCAGTGAGTGGTGAAGTACTGTTTTCTCTAAGTCTGAAGGCTGCCCACACTGTGCCTGTGTGCTGCAGCTTGCATCTTCGCCTTTGGGAAGCTGCCGCTCGCCGATTCTCCCGCAGGCGAAGAAGCGGCTTCTTCGCACACAGAGCATTGTGGCGAGCGCAGGGAGCTCCTGAGAGCGGTTTGTGCCGAAAGATGGACGGGACCGGCACTTAGCTTCGGAGAGCTGCGTATCTGCATCTTCTGCGTGTCTTGCCGCTCTACACTCAGCAAAAAGCTTTCCCATCATATCTTGCAAAGAGAAACTCTGCCATGAAAGAAAACATCCAAAATCTTGTTCTAAAGCTTGCACGGAGGTCTGCAAAGAGTTTGGCAAGAATGAAAGGTAGTTGGCAGAAACTCGTTCTTTTCCAATATAATAACAATGGAAAGGAAGAGAGAGAGGTAAAGTACTGTTTTCTCTAAGTCTGAATGCTGCCCACACTGTGCCTGCATGGTGCGGCTTGCATCTTCGCCTTTGGGAAGCTGCCGCTCGCCGATTCTCCCGGAGGCGAAGAAGCGGCTTCTTCGCACACAGAGCATTGGGCCGGTCGCGGTTGGCACCTAAGAGCGGTTTGTGCCGAAAGAAGCCCGGGACCGGCACTTAGCTTCGGAGAGCTGCGTATCTGCGTCTTCTGCGTGTCTTGCCGCTCTACACTCAGCCAAAAGCTTTTCCACCATATCTTGCAAAGAGAAACTCTGCCAGGAAAGAAAACATCCAAAATCTTGTTCTAAAGCTTGCACGGAGGTCTGCAAAGAGTTTGGCAAGAATGAAAGGTAGTTGTCCAAAACTCGTTCTTTTCCAATAGAATAACCATGGAAAAGGCAGGAGAGTGGTAAAGTACTGGTTTCTATAAGTCTGAATGCTGCCCACACTGTGCCTGTGTGGTGCGGCTTGCATCTTCGCCTTTGGGAAGCTGCCGCTCGCCGATTCTCCCGGAGGCGAAGAAGCGGCTTCTTCGCTCACAACATTGTGGAGAGCGCAGGGAGCTCCTGAGAGCGGTTTGTGCCGAAACATGCCTGGGACCGGCACTTAGCTTCGGAGAGCTGCATATCGGCGTCTTCTGCGTGTCTTGCCGCTCTACACTCAGCCAAAAGCTTTTCCACCATATCTTGCAAAGAGAAACTCTGCCAGGAAAGAAAACATCCAAAATCTTGTTCTAAAGCTTGCACGGAGGTCTGCAAAGAGTTTGGCAAGAATGAAAGGTAGTTGTCCAAAACTCTTTCTTTTCGAATATAATAACAATGGACAAGGCAGGAGAGTGGTAAAGTACTGTTTTCTCTAAGTCTGAATGCTGCCCACACTGTGCCTGCATGGTGCGGCTTGCATCTTCGCCTTTGGGAAGCTGCCGCTCGCCGATTCTCCCGGAGGCGAAGAAGCGGCTTCTTCGCACACAGAGCATTGTGCCGGTCGAGGTTTGCACCTAAGAGCGGTTTGTGCCGAAAGAAGCCCGGGACCGGCACTTAGCTTCGGAGATCTGCGTATCTGCGTCTTCTGCGTGTCTTGCCGCTCAACACTCAGCAGAAAGCTTTCCCACCATATCTTGCAAGGAGAAACTCTGCCAGGAAAGAAAACATCCAAAATCTTGTTCTAAAGCTTGCACGGAGGTCTGCAAAGAGTTTGGCAAGAATGAAAGGTAGTTGTCCAAAACTCGTTCTTTTCCAATAGAATAACCATGGAAAAGGCAGGAGAGTGGTAAAGTACTGTTTTCTCTAAGTCTGAAGGCTGCCCACACTGTGCCTGCGTGCTGCAGCTTGCATCTTCGCCTTTGGGAAGCTGCCGCTCGCCGATTCTCCCGGATGCAAAGAAGCGGCTTCTTTGCTCACAACATTGTGGAGAGCGCAGGGAGCTCCTGAGAGCGGTTTGTGCCGAAACATGCCTGGGACCGGCACTTAGCTTCGGAGAGCTGCGTATCGGCGTCGTCTGCGTGTCTTGCCGCTCTATACTGAGCCAAAAGCTTTTCCACCATATCTTGCAAAGAGAAACTCTGCCAGGAAAGAAAACATCCAAAATCTTGTTCTAAAGCTTGCACGGAGGTCTGCAAAGAGTTTGGCAAGAATGAAAGGTAGTTGTCCAAAACTCGTTCTTTTCGAATATAATAACTATGGACAAGGCAGGAGAGTGGTAAAGTAGTGGTTTCTCTAAGTCTGAAGGCTGCCCACACTGTGCCTGCATGGTGCGGCTTGCATCTTCGCCTTTGGGAAGCTGCCGCTCGCCGATTCTCCTGGAGGCGAAGAAGCGGCTTCTTCGCAGACAGAGCATTGGGCCGGTCGCGGTTTGCACCTAAGAGCGGTTTGTGCCGAAAGAAGCCCGGGACCGGCACTTAGCTTCGGAGAGCTGCGTATCTGCGTCTTCTGCGTGTCTTGCCGCTCAACACTCAGCCAAAAGCTTTTCCACCATATCTTGCAAAGAGAAACTCTGCCAGGAAAGAAAACATCCAAAATCTTGTTCTAAAGCTTGCACGGAGGTCTGCAAAGAGTTTGGCAAGAATGAAAGGTAGTTGTCCAAAACTCGTTCTTTTCCAATAGAATAACCATGGAAAAGGCAGTGAGTGGTAAAGTACTGTTTTCTCTAAGTCTGAAGGCTGCCCACACTGTGCCTGCATGGTGCGGCTTGCATCTTCGCCTTTGGGAAGCTGCCGCTCGCCGATTCTCCCGCAGGCGAAGAAGCGGCTTCTTCGCACACAGAGCATTGGGCCGGTCGCGGTTTGCACCTAAGAGCGGTTTGTGCCGAAAGAAGCCCGGGACCGGCACTTAGCTTCGGAGAGCTGCGTATCTGCGTCTTCTGCGTGTCTTGCCGCGCAACACTCTGCCAAAATCTTTTCCACCATATCTTGCAAAGAGAAACTCTGCCAGGAAAGAAAACATCCAAAATCTTGTTCTAAAGCTTGCACGGAGGTCTGCAAAGAGTTTGGCAAGAATGAAAGGTAGTTGTCCAAAACTCGTTCTTTTCCAATACAATAACCATGGAAAAGGCAGTGAGTGGTAAAGTACTGTTTTCTCTAAGTCTGAAGGCTGCCCACACTGTGCCTGCATGGTGCGGCTTGCATCTTCGCCTTTGGGAAGCTGCCGCTCGCCGATTCTCCCGCAGGCGAAGAAGCGGCTTCTTCGCACACAGAGCATTGGGCCGGTCGCGGTTTGCACCTAAGAGCGGTTTGTGCCGAAAGAAGCCCGGGACCGGCACTTAGCTTCAGAGAGCTGCGTATCTGCGTCTTCTGCGTGTCTTGCCGCTCTACACTCAGCAAAAAGCTTTTCCACCATATCTTGCAAGGAGAAACTCTGCCAGGAAAGAAAACATCCAAAATCTTGTTCTAAAGCTTGCACGGGGGTCTGCAAAGAGTTTGGCAAGAATGAAAGGTAGTTGTCCAAAACTCGTTCTTTTCCAATAGAATAACCATGGAAAAGGCAGGAGAGTGGTAAAGTACTGTTTTCTCTAAGTCTGAAGGCTGCCCACACTGTGCCTGCATGGTGCGGCTTGCATCTTCGCCTTTGGGAAGCTGCCGCTCGCCGATTCTCCCGGAGGCGAAGAAGCGGCTTCTTCGCACACAGAGCATTGTGGCGAGCGCAGGGAGCTCCTGAGAGCGGTTTGTGCCGAAAGATGGACGGGACCGGCACTTAGCTTCGGAGAGCTGCGTATCTGCATCTTCTGCGTGTCTTGCCGCTCTACACTCAGCAAAAAGCTTTCCCACCATATCTTGCAAAGAGAAACTCTGCCATGAAAGAAAACATCCAAAATCTTGTTCTAAAGCTTGCACGGAGGTCTGCAAAGAGTTTGGCAAGAATGAAAGGTAGTTGGCAGAAACTCGTTCTTTTCCAATATAATAACAATGGAAAGGAAGAGAGAGAGGTAAAGTACTGTTTTCTCTAAGTCTGAATGCTGCCCACACTGTGCCTGCATGGTGCGGCTTGCATCTTCGCCTTTGGGAAGCTGCCGCTCACCGATTCTCCCGGAGGCGAAGAAGCGGCTTCTTCGCACACAGAGCATTGGGCCGGTCGCGGTTGGCACCTAAGAGCGGTTTGTGCCGAAAGAAGCCCGGGACCGGCACTTAGCTTCGGAGAGCTGCGTATCTGCGTCTTCTGCGTGTCTTGCCGCTCTACACTCAGCCAAAAGCTTTTCCACCATATCTTGCAAAGAGAAACTCTGCCAGGAAAGAAAACATCCAAAATCTTGTTCTAAAGCTTGCACGGAGGTCTGCAAAGAGTTTGGCAAGAATGAAAGGTAGTTGTCCAAAACTCGTTCTTTTCCAATAGAATAACCATGGAAAAGGCAGGAGAGTGGTAAAGTACTGGTTTCTATAAGTCTGAATGCTGCCCACACTGTGCCTGTGTGGTGCGGCTTGCATCTTCGCCTTTGGGAAGCTGCCGCTCGCCGATTCTCCCGGAGGCGAAGAAGCGGCTTCTTTGCTCACAACATTGTGGAGAGCGCAGGGAGCTCCTGAGAGCGGTTTGTGCCGAAACATGCCTGGGACCGGCACTTAGCTTCGGAGAGCTGCATATCGGCGTCTTCTGCGTGTCTTGCCGCTCTACACTCAGCCAAAAGCTTTTCCACCATATCTTGCAAAGAGAAACTCTGCCAGGAAAGAAAACATCCAAAATCTTGTTCTAAAGCTTGCACGGAGGTCTGCAAAGAGTTTGGCAAGAATGAAAGGTAGTTGTCCAAAACTCGTTCTTTTCCAATAGAATAACCATGGAAAAGGCAGGAGAGTGGTAAAGTACTGTTTTCTCTAAGTCTGAAGGCTGCCCACACTGTGCCTGCGTGCTGCAGCTTGCATCTTCGCCTTTGGGAAGCTGCCGCTCGCCGATTCTCCCGGATGCAAAGAAGCGGCTTCTTTGCTCACAACATTGTGGAGAGCGCAGGGAGCTCCTGAGAGCGGTTTGTGCCGAAACATGCCTGGGACCGGCACTTAGCTTCGGAGAGCTGCGTATCGGCGTCGTCTGCGTGTCTTGCCGCTCTATACTCAGCCAAAAGCTTTTCCACCATATCTTGCAAAGAGAAACTCTGCCAGGAAAGAAAACATCCAAAATCTTGTTCTAAAGCTTGCACGGAGGTCTGCAAAGAGTTTGGCAAGAATGAAAGGTAGTTGTCCAAAACTCGTTCTTTTCGAATATAATAACAATGGACAAGGCAGGAGAGTGGTAAAGAAGTGGTTTCTCTAAGTCTGAAGGCTGCCCACACTGTGCCTGCATGGTGCGGCTTGCATCTTCGCCTTTGGGAAGCTGCCGCTCGCCGATTCTCCCGGAGGCGAAGAAGCGGCTTCTTCGCAGACAGAGCATTGGGCCGGTCGCGGTTTGCACCTAAGAGCGGTTTGTGCCGAAAGAAGCCCGGGACCGGCACTTAGCTTCGGAGAGCTGCGTATCTGCGTCTTCTGCGTGTCTTGCCGCTCAACACTCAGCCAAAAGCTTTTCCACCATATCTTGCAAAGAGAAACTCTGCCAGGAAAGAAAACATCCAAAATCTTGTTCTAAAGCTTGCACGGAGGTCTGCAAAGAGTTTGGCAAGAATGAAAGGTAGTTGTCCAAAACTCGTTCTTTTCCAATACAATAACCATGGAAAAGGCAGTGAGTGGTAAAGTACTGTTTTCTCTAAGTCTGAAGGCTGCCCACACTGTGCCTGCATGGTGCGGCTTGCATCTTCGCCTTTGGGAAGCTGTCGCTCGCCGATTCTCCCGCAGGCGAAGAAGCGGCTTCTTCGCACACAGAGCATTGGGCCGGTCGCGGTTTGCACCTAAGAGCGGTTTGTGCCGAAAGAAGCCCGGGACCGGCACTTAGCTTCGGAGAGCTGCGTATCTGCGTCTTCTGCGTGTCTTGCCGCTCAACACTCTGCCAAAATCTTTTCCACCATATCTTGCAAAGAGAAACTCTGCCAGGAAAGAAAACATCCAAAATCTTGTTCTAAAGCTTGCACGGAGGTCTGCAAAGAGTTTGGCAAGAATGAAAGGTAGTTGTCCAAAACTCGTTCTTTTCCAATACAATAACCATGGAAAAGGCAGTGAGTGGTAAAGTACTGTTTTCTCTAAGTCTGAAGGCTGCCCACACTGTGCCTGCATGGTGCGGCTTGCATCTTCGCCTTTGGGAAGCTGCCGCTCGCCGATTCTCCCGCAGGCGAAGAAGCGGCTTCTTCGCACACAGAGCATTGGGCCGGTCGCGGTTTGCACCTAAGAGCGGTTTGTGCCGAAAGAAGCCCGGGACCGGCACTTAGCTTCGGAGAGCTGCGTATCTGCGTCTTCTGCGTGTCTTGCCGCTCAACACTCTGCCAAAATCTTTTCCACCATATCTTGCAAAGAGAAACTCTGCCAGGAAAGAAAACATCCAAAATCTTGTTCTAAAGCTTGCACGGAGGTCTGCAAAGAGTTTGGCAAGAATGAAAGGTAGTTGTCCAAAACTCGTTCTTTTCCAATAGAATAACCATGGAAAAGGCAGGAGAGTGGTAAAGTACTGTTTTCTCTAAGTCTGAAGGCTGCCCACACTGTGCCTGCATGGTGCGGCTTGCATCTTCGCCTTTGGGAAGCTGCCGCTCGCCGATTCTCCCGCAGGCGAAGAAGCGGCTTCTTCGCACACAGAGCATTGTGGCGAGCGCAGGGAGCTCCTGAGAGCGGTTTGTGCCGAAAGAAGCCCGGGACCGGCACTTAGCTTCAGAGAGCTGCGTATCTGCGTCTTCTGCGTGTCTTGCCGCTCTACACTCAGCAAAAAGCTTTTCCACCATATCTTGCAAGGAGAAACTCTGCCAGGAAAGAAAACATCCAAAATCTTGTTCTAAAGCTTGCACGGAGGTCTGCAAAGAGTTTGGCAAGAATGAAAGGTAGTTGTCCAAAACTCGTTCTTTTCCAATAGAATAACCATGGAAAAGGCAGGAGAGTGGTAAAGTACTGGTTTCTATAAGTCTGAATGCTGCCCACACTGTGCCTGTGTGGTGCGGCTTGCATCTTCGCCTTTGGGAAGCTGCCGCTCGCCGATTCTCCCGGAGGCGAAGAAGCGGCTTCTTTGCTCACAACATTGTGGAGAGCGCAGGGAGCTCCTGAGAGCAGTTTGTGCCGAAACATGCCTGGGACCGGCACTTAGCTTCGGAGAGCTGCATATCGGCGTCTTCTGCGTGTCTTGCCGCTCTACACTCAGCCAAAAGCTTTTCCACCATATCTTGCAAAGAGAAACTCTGCCAGGAAAGAAAACATCCAAAATCTTGTTCTAAAGCTTGCACGGAGGTCTGCAAAGAGTTTGGCAAGAATGAAAGGTAGTTGTCCAAAACTCGTTCTTTTCGAATATAATAACAATGGACAAGGCAGGAGAGTGGTAAAGTAGTGGTTTCTCTAAGTCTGAAGGCTGCCCACACTGTGCCTGCATGGTGCGGCTTGCATCTTCGCCTTTGGGAAGCTGCCGCTCGCCGATTCTCCCGCAGGCGAAGAAGCGGCTTCTTCGCAGACAGAGCATTGGGCCGGTCGCGGTTTGCACCTAAGAGCGGTTTGTGCCGAAAGAAGCCCGGGACCGGCACTTAGCTTCGGAGAGCTGCGTATCTGCGTCTTCTGCGTGTCTTGCCGCTCAACACTCTGCCAAAATCTTTTCCACCATATCTTGCAAAGAGAAACTCTGCCAGGAAAGAAAACATCCAAAATCTTGTTCTAAAGCTTGCACGGAGGTCTGCAAAGAGTTTGGCAAGAATGAAAGGTAGTTGTCCAAAACTCGTTCTTTTCCAATAGAATAACCATGGAAAAGGCAGTGAGTGGTGAAGTACTGTTTTCTCTAAGTCTGAAGGCTGCCCACACTGTGCCTTCATGGTGCGGCTTGCATCTTCGCCTTTGGGAAGCTGCCGCTCGCCGATTCTCCCGGAGGCGAAGAAGCGGCTTCTTCGCACACAGAGCATTGTGGCGAGCGCAGGGAGCTCCTGAGAGCGGTTTGTGCCGAAAGAAGCCCGGGACCGGCACTTAGCTTCGGAGAGCTGCGTATCTGCGTCGTCTGCGTGTCTTGCCGCTCTACACTCAGCAAAAAGCTTTTCCACCATATCTTGCAAGGAGAAACTCTGCCAGGAAAGAAAACATCCAAAATCTTGTTCTAAAGCTTGCACGGAGGTCTGCAAAGAGTTTGGCAAGAATGAAAGGTATTTGTCCAAAACTCGTTCTTTTCCAATAGAATAACCATGGAAAAGGCAGGAGAGTGGTAAAGTACTGTTTTCTCTAAGTCTGAAGGCTGCCCACACTGTGCCTGTGTGCTGCAGCTTGCATCTTCGCCTTTGGGAAGCTGCCGCTCGCCGATTCTCCCGGAGGCGAAGAAGCGGCTTCTTCGCACACAGAGCATTGTGGCGAGCGCAGGGAGCTCCTGAGAGCGGTTTGTGCCGAAAGAAGCCCGGGACCGGCACTTAGCTTCAGAGAGCTGCGTATCTGCGTCTTCTGCGTGTCTTGCCGCTCTACACTCAGCAAAAAGCTTTTCCACCATATCTTGCAAGGAGAAACTCTGCCAGGAAAGAAAACATCCAAAATCTTGTTCTAAAGCTTGCACGGGGGTCTGCAAAGAGTTTGGCAAGAATGAAAGGTAGTTGTCCAAAACTCGTTCTTTTCGAATATAATAACAATGGACAAGGCAGGAGAGTGGTCAAGTACTGTTTTCTCTAAGTCTGAAGGCTGCCCACACTGTGCCTGCATGTTGCGGCTTGCATCTTCGCCTTTGGGAAGCTGCCGCTCGCCGATTATCCCGGAGGCGAAGAAGCGGCTTCTTCGCACACAGAGCATTGTGGCGAGCGCAGGGAGCTCCTGAGAGCGGTTTGTGCCGAAAGATGGACGGGACCGGCACTTAGCTTCGGAGAGCTGCGTATCTGCATCTTCTGCGTGTCTTGCCGCTCTACACTCAGCAAAAAGCTTTCCCACCATATCTTGCAAAGAGAAACTCTGCCATGAAAGAAAACATCCAAAATCTTGTTCTAAAGCTTGCACGGAGGTCTGCAAAGAGTTTGGCAAGAATGAAAGGTAGTTGGCAGAAACTCGTTCTTTTCCAATATAATAACAATGGAAAGGAAGAGAGAGAGGTAAAGTACTGTTTTCTCTAAGTCTGAATGCTGCCCACACTGTGCCTGCATGCTGCGGCTTGCATCTTCGCCTTTGGGAAGCTGCCGCTCGCCGATTCTCCCGGAGGCGAAGAAGCGGCTTCTTCGCACACAGAGCATTGGGCCGGTCGCGGTTGGCACCTAAGAGCGGTTTGTGCCGAAAGAAGCCCGGGACCGGCACTTAGCTTCGGAGAGCTGCGTATCTGCGTCTTCTGCGTGTCTTGCCGCTCTACACTCAGCAAAAAGCTTTTCCAGCATATCTTGCAAAGAGAAACTCTGCCAGGAAAGAAAACATCCAAAATCTTGTTCTAAAGCTTGCACGGAGGTCTGCAAAGAGTTTGGCAAGAATGAAAGGTAGTTGTCCAAAACTCGTTCTTTTCGAATAGAATAACAATGGACAAGGCAGGAGAGTGGTAAAGTAGTGGTTTCTCTAAGTCTGAAGGCTGCCCACACTGTGCCTGCATGGTGCGGCTTGCATCTTCGCCTTTGGGAAGCTGCCGCTCGCCGATTCTCCCGGAGGCCAAGAAGCGGCTTCTTCGCACACAGAGCATTGTGGCGAGCGCAGGGAGCTCCTGAGAGCGGTTTGTGCCGAAAGAAGCCCGGGACCGGCACTTAGCTTCGGAGAGCTGCGTATCTGCGTCTTCTGCGGGTCTTGCCGCTCTACACTCAGCAAAAAGCTTTTCCACCATATCTTGCAAGGAGAAACTGTGCCAGGAAAGAAAACATCCAAAATCTTGTTCTAAAGCTTGCACGGAGGTCTGCAAAGAGTTTGGCAAGAATGAAAGGTAGTTGTCCAAAACTCGTTCTTTTCCAATAGAATAACCATGGAAAAGGCAGGAGAGTGGTAAAGTACTGGTTTCTATAAGTCTGAATGCTGCCCACACTGTGCCTGTGTGGTGCGGCTTGCATCTTCGCCTTTGGGAAGCTGCCGCTCGCCGATTCTCCCGGAGGCGAAGAAGCGGCTTCTTTGCTCACAACATTGTGGAGAGCGCAGGGAGCTCCTGAGAGCAGTTTGTGCCGAAACATGCCTGGGACCGGCACTTAGCTTCGGAGAGATGCATATCGGCGTCTTCTGCGTGTCTTGCCGCTCTACACTCAGCCAAAAGCTTTTCCACCATATCTTGCAAAGAGAAACTCTGCCAGGAAAGAAAACATCCAAAATCTTGTTCTAAAGCTTGCACGGAGGTCTGCAAAGAGTTTGGCAAGAATGAAAGGTAGTTGTCCAAAACTCGTTCTTTTCGAATATAATAACAATGGACAAGGCAGGAGAGTGGTAAAGTAGTGGTTTCTCTAAGTCTGAATGCTGCCCACACTGTGCCTGCAGGGTGCGGCTTGCATCTTCGCCTTTGGGAAGCTGCCGCTCGCCGATTCTCCCGGAGGCGAAGAAGCGGCTTCTTCGCACACAGAGCATTGGGCCGGTCGCGGTTTGCACCTAAGAGCGGTTTGTGCCGAAAGAAGCCCGGGACCGGCACTTAGCTTCGGAGATCTGCGTATCTGCGTCTTCTGCGTGTCTTGCCGCTCAACACTCTGCCAAAATCTTTTCCACCATATCTTGCAAAGAGAAACTCTGCCAGGAAAGAAAACATCCAAAATCTTGTTCTAAAGCTTGCACGGAGGTCTGCAAAGAGTTTGGCAAGAATGAAAGGTAGTTGTCCAAAACTCGTTCTTTTCCAATAGAATAACCATGGAAAAGGCAGGAGAGTGGTAAAGTACTGTTTTCTCTAAGTCTGAAGGCTGCCCACACTGTGCCTGCATGGTGCGGCTTGCATCTTCGCCTTTGGGAAGCTGCCGCTCGCCGAGTCTCCCGCAGGCGAAGAAGCGGCTTCTTCGCACACAGAGCATTGGGCCGGTCGCGGTTTGCACCTAAGAGCGGTTTGTGCCGAAAGAAGCCCGGGACCGGCACTTAGCTTCGGAGAGCTGCGTATCTGCGTCTTCTGCGTGTCTTGCCGCTCTACACTCAGCAAAAAGCTTTTCCACCATATCTTGCAAAGAGAAACTCTGCCAGGAAAGAAAACATCCAAAATCTTGTTCTAAAGCTTGCACGGAGGTCTGCAAAGAGTTTGGCAAGAATGAAAGGTAGTTGTCCAAAACTCGTTCTTTTCCAATATAATAACCATGGAAAAGGCAGTGAGTGGTAAAGTACTGTTTTCTCTAAGTCTGAAGGCTGCCCACACTGTGCCTGCATGGTGCGGCTTGCATCTTCGCCTTTGGGAAGCTGCCGCTCGCCGATTCTCCCGGAGGCGAAGAAGCGGCTTCTTCGCACACAGAGCATTGTGGCGAGCGCAGGGAGCTCCTGAGAGCGGTTTGTGCCGAAAGAAGCCCGGGACCGGCGCTTAGCTTCGGAGAGCTGCGTATCTGCGTCGTCTGCGTGTCTTGCCGCTCTACACTCAGCAAAAAGCTTTTCCACCATATCTTGCAAGGAGAAACTCTGCCAGGAAAGAAAACATCCAAAATCTTGTTCTAAAGCTTGCACGGAGGTCTGCAAAGAGTTTGGCAAGAATGAAAGGTAGTTGTCCAAAACTCGTTCTTTTCCAATAGAATAACCATGGAAAAGGCAGGAGAGTGGTAAAGTACTGTTTTCTCTAAGTCTGAAGGCTGCCCACACTGTGCCTGTGTGCTGCAGCTTGCATCTTCGCCTTTGGGAAGCTGCCGCTCGCCGATTCTCCCGGAGGCGAAGAAGCGGCTTCTTCGCACACAGAGCATTGTGGCGAGCGCAGGGAGCTCCTGAGAGCGGTTTGTGCCGAAAGAAGCCCGGGACCGGCACTTAGCTTCAGAGAGCTGCGTATCTGCGTCTTCTGCGTGTCTTGCCGCTCTACACTCAGCAAAAAGCTTTTCCACCATATCTTGCAAGGAGAAACTCTGCCAGGAAAGAAAACATCCAAAATCTTGTTCTAAAGCTTGCACGGAGGTCTGCAAAGAGTTTGGCAAGAATGAAAGGTAGTTGTCCAAAACTCGTTCTTTTCCAATAGAATAACCATGGAAAAGGCAGGAGAGTGGTAAAGTACTGGTTTCTCTAAGTCTGAAGGCTGCCCACACTGTGCCTGTGTGGTGCGGCTTGCATCTTCGCCTTTGGGAAGCTGCCGCTCGCCGATTCTCCCGGATGCAAAGAAGCGGCTTCTTTGCTCACAACATTGTGGAGAGCGCAGGGAGCTCCTGAGAGCGGTTTGTGCCGAAACATGCCTGGGACCGGCACTTAGCTTCGGAGAGCTGCGTATCTGCGTCTTCTGCGTGTCTTGCCGCTCTATACTCAGCCAAAACTTTCCCACCATATCTTGCAAAGAGAAACTCTGCCAGGAAAGAAAACATCCAAAATCTTGTTCTAAAGCTTGCACAGAGGTCTGCAAAGAGTTTGGCAAGAATGAAAGGTAGTTGTCCAAAACTCGTTCTTTTCGAATATAATAACAATGGACAAGGCAGGAGAGTGGTAAAGTAGTGGTTTCTCTAAGTCTGAATGCTGCCCACACTGTGCCTGCATGGTGCGGCTTGCATCTTCGCCTTTGGGAAGCTGCCGCTCGCCGATTCTCTCGGAGGCGAAGAAGCGGCTTCTTCGCAGACAGAGCATTGGACCGGTCGCGGTTTGCACCTAAGAGCGGTTTGTGCCGAAAGAAGCCCGGGACCGGCACTTAGCTTCGGAGAGCTGCGTATCTGCGTCTTCTGCGTGTCTTGCCGCTCAACACTCTGCCAAAAGCTTTTCCACCATATCTTGCAAAGAGAAACTCTGCCAGGAAAGAATACATCCAAAATCTTGTTCTAAAGCTTGCACGGAGGTCTGCAAAGAGTTTGGCAAGAATGAAAGGTAGTTGTCCAAAACTCGTTCTTTTCCAATACAATAACCATGGAAAAAGGCAGTGAGTGGTAAAGTACTGTTTTCTCTAAGTCTGAAGGCTGCCCACACTGTGCCTGCATGGTGCGGCTTGCATCTTCGCCTTTGGGAAGCTGCCGCTCGCCGATTCTCCCGCAGGCGAAGAAGCGGCTTCTTCGCACACAGAGCATTGGGCCGGTCGCGGTTTGCACCTAAGAGCGGTTTGTGCCGAAAGAAGCCCGGGACCGGCACTTAGCTTCGGAGAGCTGCGTATCTGCGTCTTCTGCGTGTCTTGCCGCTCAACACTCTGCCAAAATCTTTTCCACCATATCTTGCAAAGAGAAACTCTGCCAGGAAAGAAAACATCCAAAATCTTGTTCTAAAGCTTGCACGGAGGTCTGCAAAGAGTTTGGCAAGAATGAAAGGTAGTTGTCCAAAACTCGTTCTTTTCCAATATAATAACCATGGAAAAGGCAGTGAGTGGTGAAGTACTGTTTTCTCTAAGTCTGAATGCTGCCCACACTGTGCCTGCATGGTGCGGCTTGCATCTTCGCCTTTGGGAAGCTGCCGCTCGCCGATTCTCCCGGAGGCGAAGAAGCGGCTTCTTCGCACACACAGCATTGTGGCGAGCGCAGGGGGCTCCTGAGAGCGGTTTGTGCCGAAAGATGGACGGGACCGGCACTTAGCTTCGGAGAGCTGCGTATCTGCGTCGTCTGCGTGTCTTGCCGCTCTATACTCAGCCAAAAGCTTTTCCACCATATCTTGCAAAGAGAAACTCTGCCAGGAAAGAAAACATCCAAAATCTTGTTCTAAAGCTTGCACGGAGGTCTGCAAAGAGTTTGGCAAGAATGAAAGGTAGTTGTCCAAAACTCGTTCTTTTCGAATAGAATAACAATGGACAAGGCAGGAGAGTGGTAAAGTAGTGGTTTCTCTAAGTCTGAAGGCTGCCCACACTGTGCCTGCATGGTGCGGCTTGCATCTTCGCCTTTGGGAAGCTGCCGCTCGCCGATTCTCCCGGAGGCGAAGAAGCGGCTTCTTCGCACACAGAGCATTGTGGCGAGCGCAGGGAGCTCCTGAGAGCGGTTTGTGCCGAAAGAAGCCCGGGACCGGCACTTAGCTTCAGAGAGCTGCGTATCTGCGTCTTCTGCGTGTCTTGCCGCTCTACACTCAGCAAAAAGCTTTTCCACCATATCTTGCAAGGAGAAACTGTGCCAGGAAAGAAAACATCCAAAATCTTGTTCTAAAGCTTGCACGGAGGTCTGCAAAGAGTTTGGCAAGAATGAAAGGTAGTTGTCCAAAACTCGTTCTTTTCCAATAGAATAACCATGGAAAAGGCAGGAGAGTGGTAAAGTACTGGTTTCTATAAGTCTGAATGCTGCCCACACTGTGCCTGTGTGGTGCGGCTTGCATCTTCGCCTTTGGGAAGCTGCCGCTCGCCGATTCTCCCGGAGGCGAAGAAGCGGCTTCTTTGCTCACAACATTGTGGAGAGCGCAGGGAGCTCCTGAGAGCAGTTTGTGCCGAAACATGCCTGGGACCGGCACTTAGCTTCGGAGAGCTGCATATCGGCGTCTTCTGCGTGTCTTGCCGCTCTACACTCAGCCAAAAGCTTTTCCACCATATCTTGCAAAGAGAAACTCTGCCAGGAAAGAAAACATCCAAAATCTTGTTCTAAAGCTTGCACGGAGGTCTGCAAAGAGTTTGGCAAGAATGAAAGGTAGTTGTCCAAAACTCGTTCTTTTCGAATATAATAACAATGGACAAGGCAGGAGAGTGGTAAAGTAGTGGTTTCTCTAAGTCTGAATGCTGCCCACACTGTGCCTGCAGGGTGCGGCTTGCATCTTCGCCTTTGGGAAGCTGCCGCGCGCCGATTCTCCCGGAGGCGAAGAAGCGGCTTCTTCGCACACAGAGCATTGGGCCGGTCGCGGTTTGCACCTAAGAGCGGTTTGTGCCGAAAGAAGCCCGGGACCGGCACTTAGCTTCGGAGATCTGCGTATCTGCGTCTTCTGCGTGTCTTGCCGCTCAACACTCTGCCAAAATCTTTTCCACCATATGTTGCAAAGAGAAACTCTGCCAGGAAAGAAAACATCCAAAATCTTGTTCTAAAGCTTGCACGGAGGTCTGCAAAGAGTTTGGCAAGAATGAAAGGTAGTTGTCCAAAACTCGTTCTTTTCCAATAGAATAACCATGGAAAAGGCAGGAGAGTGGTAAAGTACTGTTTTCTCTAAGTCTGAAGGCTGCCCACACTGTGCCTGCATGGTGCGGCTTGCATCTTCGCCTTTGGGAAGCTGCCGCTCGCCGATTCTCCCGCAGGCGAAGAAGCGGCTTCTTCGCACACAGAGCATTGGGCCGGTCGCGGTTTGCACCTAAGAGCGGTTTGTGCCGAAAGAAGCCCGGGACCGGCACTTAGCTTCGGAGAGCTGCGTATCTGCGTCTTCTGCGTGTCTTGCCGCTCTACACTCAGCAAAAAGCTTTTCCACCATATCTTGCAAAGAGAAACTCTGCCAGGAAAGAAAACATCCAAAATCTTGTTCTAAAGCTTGCACGGAGGTCTGCAAAGAGTTTGGCAAGAATGAAAGGTAGTTGTCCAAAACTCGTTCTTTTCCAATATAATAACCATGGAAAAGGCAGTGAGTGGTAAAGTACTGTTTTCTCTAAGTCTGAAGGCTGCCCACACTGTGCCTGCATGGTGCGGCTTGCATCTTCGCCTTTGGGAAGCTGCCGCTCGCCGATTCTCCCGGAGGCGAAGAAGCGGCTTCTTCGCACACAGAGCATTGTGGCGAGCGCAGGGAGCTCCTGAGAGCGGTTTGTGCCGAAAGAAGCCCGGGACCGGCACTTAGCTTCAGAGAGCTGCGTATCTGCGTCTTCTGCGTGTCTTGCCGCTCTACACTCAGCAAAAAGCTTTTCCACCATATCTTGCAAGGAGAAACTCTGCCAGGAAAGAAAACATCCAAAATCTTGTTCTAAAGCTTGCACGGAGGTCTGCAAAGAGTTTGGCAAGAATGAAAGGTAGTTGTCCAAAACTCGTTCTTTTCCAATAGAATAACCATGGAAAAGGCAGGAGAGTGGTAAAGTACTGTTTTCTCTAAGTCTGAAGGCTGCCCACACTGTGCCTGTGTGGTGCGGCTTGCATCTTCGCCTTTGGGAAGCTGCCGCTCGCCGATTCTCCCGGATGCAAAGAAGCGGCTTCTTTGCTCACAACATTGTGGAGAGCGCAGGGAGCTCCTGAGAGCGGTTTGTGCCGAAACATGCCCGGGTACCGGCACTTAGCTTCGGAGAGCTGCGTATCTGCGTCTTCTGCGTGTCTTGCCGCTCTATACTCAGCCAAAAGCTTTCCCACCATATCTTGCAAAGAGAAACTCTGCCCGGAAAGAAAACATCCAAAATCTTGTTCTAAAGCTTGCACGGAGGTCTGCAAAGAGTTTGGCAAGAATGAAAGGTAGTTGTCCAAAACTCGTTCTTTTCGAATATAATAACAATGGACAAGGCAGGAGAGTGGTAAAGTAGTGGTTTCTCTAAGTCTGAATGCTGCCCACACTGTGCCTGCATGGTGCGGCTTGCATCTTCGCCTTTGGGAAGCTGCCGCTCGCCGATTCTCCCGGAGGCGAAGAAGCGGCTTCTTCGCAGACAGAGCATTGGTCCGGTCGCGGTTTGCACCTAAGAGCGGTTTGTGCCGAAAGAAGCCCGGGACCGGCACTTAGCTTCGGAGAGCTGCGTATCTGCGTCTTCTGCGTGTCTTGCCGCTCTACACTCAGCAAAAAGCTTTTCCACCATATTTTGCAAGGAGAAACTCTGCCAGGAAAGAAAACATCCAAAATCTTGTTCTAAAGCTTGCACGGAGGTCTGCAAAGAGTTTGGCAAGAATGAAAGGTAGTTGTCCAAAACTCGTTCTTTTCCAATAGAATAACCATGGAAAAGGCAGGAGAGTGGTAAAGTACTGTTTTCTCTAAGTCTGAAGGCTGCCCACACTGTGCCTGTGTGCTGCAGCTTGCATCTTCGCCTTTGGGAAGCTGCCGCTCGCCGATTCTCCCGGAGGCGAAGAAGCGGCTTCTTCACACACAGAGCATTGTGGCGAGCACAGGGAGCTCCTGAGAGCGGTTTGTGCCGAAAGAAGCCCGGGACCGGCACTTAGCTTCGGAGAGCTGCGTATCTGCGTCTTCTGCGTGTCTTGCCGCTCTACACTCAGCAAAAAGCTTTTCCACCATATCTTGCAAGGAGAAACTCTGCCAGGAAAGAAAACATCCAAAATCTTGTTCTAAAGCTTGCACGGAGGTCTGCAAAGAGTTTGGCAAGAATGAAAGGTAGTTGTCCAAAACTCGTTCTTTTCCAATAGAATAACCATGGAAAAGGCAGGAGAGTGGTAAAGTACTGTTTTCTCTAAGTCTGAAGGCTGCCCACACTGTGCCTGTGTGGTGCGGCTTGCATCTTCGCCTTTGGGAAGCTGCCGCTCGCCGATTCTCCCGGATGCAAAGAAGCGGCTTCTTTGCTCACAACATTGTGGAGAGCGCAGGGAGCTCCTGAGAGCGGTTTGTGCCGAAACATGCCTGGGACCGGCACTTAGCTTCGGAGAGCTGCGTATCTGCGTCTTCTGCGTGTCTTGCCGCTCAACACTCTGCCAAAATCTTTTCCACCATATCTTGCAAAGAG
The DNA here is from genome assembly GCF_037042795.1 of Molothrus aeneus. Classification (NCBI taxonomy): domain Eukaryota; kingdom Metazoa; phylum Chordata; class Aves; order Passeriformes; family Icteridae; genus Molothrus; species Molothrus aeneus. The sequence continues at coordinate 456,804 of NW_027099218.1, read as the reverse complement.
AAACTCTGCCAGGAAAGAAAACATCCAAAATCTTGTTCTAAAGCTTGCACGGAGGTCTGCAAAGAGTTTGGCAAGAATGAAAGGTAGTTGTCCAAAACTCGTTCTTTTCCAATAGAATAACCATGGAAAAGGCAGTGAGTGGTAAAGTACTGTTTTCTCTAAGTCTGAAGGCTGCCCACACTGTGCCTGCATGGTGCGGCTTGCATCTTCGCCTTTGGGAAGCTGCCGCTCGCCGATTCTCCCGGAGGCGAAGAAGCGGCTTCTTCGCACACAGAGCATTGGGCCGGTCGCGGTTTGCACCTAAGAGCGGTTTGTGCCGAAAGAAGCCCGGGACCGGCACTTAGCTTCGGAGAGCTGCGTATCTGCGTCTTCTGCGTGTCTTGCCGCTCAACACTCTGCCAAAATCTTTTCCACCATATCTTGCAAAGAGAAACTCTGCCAGGAAAGAAAACATCCAAAATCTTGTTCTAAAGCTTGCACGGAGGTCTGCAAAGAGTTTGGCAAGAATGAAAGGTAGTTGTCCAAAACTCGTTCTTTTCCAATATAATAACCATGGAAAAGGCAGTGAGTGGTGAAGTACTGTTTTCTCTAAGTCTGAAGGCTGCCCACACTGTGCCTGCATGGTGCGGCTTGCATCTTCGCCTTTGGGAAGCTGCCGCTCGCCGATTCTCCTGGAGGCGAAGAAGCGGTTTCTTCGCACACACAGCATTGTGGCGAGCGCAGGGAGCTCCTGAGAGCGGTTTGTGCCGAAAGAAGCCCGGGACCGGCACTTAGCTTCGGAGAGCTGCGTATCTGCGTCGTCTGCGTGTCTTGCCGCTCTATACTCAGCCAAAAGCTTTTCCACCATATCTTGCAAAGAGAAACTCTGCCAGGAAAGAAAACATCCAAAATCTTGTTCTAAAGCTTGCACGGAGGTCTGCAAAGAGTTTGGCAAGAATGAAAGGTAGTTGTCCAAAACTCGTTCTTTTCGAATAGAATAACAATGGACAAGGCAGGAGAGTGGTAAAGTAGTGGTTTCTCTAAGTCTGAAGGCTGCCCACACTGTGCCTGCATGGTGCGGCTTGCATCTTCGCCTTTGGGAAGCTGCCGCTCGCCGATTCTCCCGGAGGCGAAGAAGCGGCTTCTTCGCACACAGAGCATTGTGGCGAGCGCAGGGAGCTCCTGAGAGCGGTTTGTGCCGAAAGAAGCCCGGGACCGGCACTTAGCTTCAGAGAGCTGCGTATCTGCGTCTTCTGCGTGTCTTGCCGCTCTACACTCAGCAAAAAGCTTTTCCACCATATCTTGCAAGGAGAAACTGTGCCAGGAAAGAAAACATCCAAAATCTTGTTCTAAAGCTTGCACGGAGGTCTGCAAAGAGTTTGGCAAGAATGAAAGGTAGTTGTCCAAAACTCGTTCTTTTCCAATAGAATAACCATGGAAAAGGCAGGAGAGTGGTAAAGTACTGGTTTCTATAAGTCTGAATGCTGCCCACACTGTGCCTGTGTGGTGCAGCTTGCATCTTCGCATTTGGGAAGCTGCCGCTCGCCGATTCTCCCGGAGGCGAAGAAGCGGCTTCTTTGCTCACAACATTGTGGAGAGCGCAGGGAGCTCCTGAGAGCAGTTTGTGCCGGAACATGCCTGGGACCGGCACTTAGCTTCGGAGAGCTGCATATCGGCGTCTTCTGCGTGTCTTGCCGCTCTACACTCAGCCAAAAGCTTTTCCACCATATCTTGCAAAGAGAAACTCTGCCAGGAAAGAAAACATCCAAAATCTTGTTCTAAAGCTTGCACGGAGGTCTGCAAAGAGTTTGGCAAGAATGAAAGGTAGTTGTCCAAAACTCGTTCTTTTCGAATAGAATAACAATGGACAAGGCAGGAGAGTGGTAAAGTAGTGTTTTCTCTAAGTCTGAATGCTGCCCACACTGTGCCTGCAGGGTGCGGCTTGCATCTTCGCCTTTGGGAAGCTGCCGCTCGCCGATTCTCCCGGAGGCGAAGAAGCGGCTTCTTCGCACACAGAGCATTGGGCCGGTCGCGGTTTGCACCTAAGAGCGGTTTGTGCCGACAGAAGCCCGGGACCGGCACTTAGCTTCGGAGAGCTGCGTATCTGCGTCTTCTGCGTGTCTTGCCGCTCAACACTCTGCCAAAATCTTTTCCACCATATCTTGCAAAGAGAAACTCTGCCAGGAAAGAAAACATCCAAAATCTTGTTCTAAAGCTTGCACGGAGGTCTGCAAAGAGTTTGGCAAGAATGAAAGGTAGTTGTCCAAAACTCGTTCTTTTCCAATACAATAACCATGGAAAAGGCAGTGAGTGGTAAAGTACTGTTTTCTCTAAGTCTGAAGGCTGCCCACACTGTGCCTGCATGGTGCGGCTTGCATCTTCGCCTTTGGGAAGCTGCCGCTCGCCGATTCTCCCGGAGGCGAAGAAGCGGCTTCTTCGCACACAGAGCATTGTGGCGAGCGCAGGGAGCTCCTGAGAGCGGTTTGTGCCGAAAGAAGCCCGGGACCGGCACTTAGCTTCGGAGAGCTGCGTATCTGCGTCGTCTGCGTGTCTTGCCGCTCTACACTCAGCAAAAAGCTTTTCCACCATATCTTGCAAGGAGAAACTCTGCCAGGAAAGAAAACATCCAAAATCTTGTTCTAAAGCTTGCACGGAGGTCTGCAAAGAGTTTGGCAAGAATGAAAGGTAGTTGTCCAAAACTCGTTCTTTTCCAATAGAATAACCATGGAAAAGGCAGGAGAGTGGTAAAGTACTGTTTTCTCTAAGTCTGAAGGCTGCCCACACTGTGCCTGTGTGCTGCAGCTTGCATCTTCGCCTTTGGGAAGCTGCCGCTCGCCGATTCTCCCGGAGGCGAAGAAGCGGCTTCTTCGCACACAGAGCATTGTGGCGAGCGCAGGGAGCTTCTGAGAGCGGTTTGTGCCGAAAGAAGCCCAGGACCGGCACTTAGCTTCAGAGAGCTGCGTATCTGCGTCTTCTGCGTGTCTTGCCGCTCTATATTCAGCCAAAAGCTTTTCCACCATATCTTGCAAAGAGAAACTCTGCCAGGAAAGAAAACATCCAAAATCTTGTTCTAAAGCTTGCACGGAGGTCTGCAAAGAGTTTGGCAAGAATGAAAGGTAGTTGTCCAAAACTCGTTCTTTTCGAATATAATAACAATGGACAAGGCAGGAGAGTGGTAAAGTAGTGGTTTCTCTAAGTCTGAATGCTGCCCACACTGTGCCTGCATGGTGCGGCTTGCATCTTCGCCTTTGGGAAGCTGCCGCTCGCCGATTCTCCCGGAGGCGAAGAAGCGGCTTCTTCGCAGACAGAGCATTGGTCCGGTCGCGGTTTGCACCTAAGAGCGGTTTGTGCCGAAAGAAGCCCGGGACCGGCACTTAGCTTCGGAGAGCTGCGTATCTGCGTCTTCTGCGTGTCTTGCCGCTCTACACTCAGCAAAAAGCTTTTCCACCATATCTTGCAAGGAGAAACTCTGCCAGGAAAGAAAACATCCAAAATCTTGTTCTAAAGCTTGCACGGAGGTCTGCAAAGAGTTTGGCAAGAATGAAAGGTAGTTGTCCAAAACTCGTTCTTTTCCAATAGAATAACCATGGAAAAGGCAGGAGAGTGGTAAAGTACTGTTTTCTCTAAGTCTGAAGGCTGCCCACACTGTGCCTGCATGGTGCGGCTTGCATCTTCGCCTTTGGGAAGCTGCCGCTCGCCGATTCTCCCGGAGGCGAAGAAGCGGCTTCTTCGCACACAGAGCATTGTGGCGAGCGCAGGGAGCTCCTGAGAGCGGTTTGTGCCGAAAGAAGCCCGGGACCGGCACTTAGCTTCGGAGAGCTGCGTATCTGCGTCTTCTGCGTGTCTTGCCGCTCTACACTCAGCCAAAAGCTTTTCCACCATATCTTGCAAGGAGAAACTCTGCCAGGAAAGAAAACATCCAAAATCTTGTTCTAAAGCTTGCACGGAGGTCTGCAAAGAGTTTGGCAAGAATGAAAGGTAGTTGTCCAAAACTCGTTCTTTTCCAATAGAATAACCATGGAAAAGGCAGGAGAGTGGTAAAGTACTGTTTTCTCTAAGTCTGAAGGCTGCCCACACTGTGCCTGTGTGCTGCAGCTTGCATCTTCGCCTTTGGGAAGCTGCCGCTCGCCGATTCTCCCGGAGGCGAAGAAGCGGCTTCTTCACACACAGAGCATTGTGGCGAGCACAGGGAGCTCCTGAGAGCGGTTTGTGCCGAAAGAAGCCCGGGACCGGCACTTAGCTTCGGAGAGCTGCGTATCTGCGTCTTCTGCGTGTCTTGCCGCTCTACACTCAGCAAAAAGCTTTTCCACCATATCTTGCAAGGAGAAACTCTGCCAGGAAAGAAAACATCCAAAATCTTGTTCTAAAGCTTGCACGGAGGTCTGCAAAGAGTTTGGCAAGAATGAAAGGTAGTTGTCCAAAACTCGTTCTTTTCCAATAGAATAACCATGGAAAAGGCAGGAGAGTGGTAAAGTACTGGTTTCTCTAAGTCTGAAGGCTGCCCACACTGTGCCTGTGTGGTGCGGCTTGCATCTTCGCCTTTGGGAAGCTGCCGCTCGCCGATTCTCCCGGATGCAAAGAAGCGGCTTCTTTGCTCACAACATTGTGGAGAGCGCAGGGAGCTCCTGAGAGCGGTTTGTGCCGAAACATGCCTGGGACCGGCACTTAGCTTCGGAGAGCTGCGTATCTGCGTCTTCTGCGTGTCTTGCCGCTCTATACTCAGCCAAAAGCTTTTCCACCATATCTTGCAAAGAGAAACTCTGCCAGGAAAGAAAACATCCAAAATCTTGTTCTAAAGCTTGCACGGAGGTCTGCAAAGAGTTTGGCAAGAATGAAAGGTAGTTGTCCAAAACTCGTTCTTTTCGAATATAATAACAATGGACAAGGCAGGAGAGTGGTAAAGTAGTGGTTTCTCTAAGTCTGAATGCTGCCCACACTGTGCCTGCATGGTGCGGCTTGCATCTTCGCCTTTGGGAAGCTGCCGCTCGCCGATTCTCCCGGAGGCGAAGAAGCGGCTTCTTCGCAGACAGAGCATTGGTCCGGTCGCGGTTTGCACCTAAGAGCGGTTTGTGCCGAAAGAAGCCCGGGACCGGCACTTAGCTTCGGAGAGCTGCGTATCTGCGTCTTCTGCGTGTCTTGCCGCTCTACACTCAGCAAAAAGCTTTTCCACCATATTTTGCAAGGAGAAACTCTGCCAGGAAAGAAAACATCCAAAATCTTGTTCTAAAGCTTGCACGGAGGTCTGCAAAGAGTTTGGCAAGAATGAAAGGTAGTTGTCCAAAACTCGTTCTTTTCCAATAGAATAACCATGGAAAAGGCAGGAGAGTGGTAAAGTACTGTTTTCTCTAAGTCTGAAGGCTGCCCAAACTGTGCCTGCATGGTGCGGCTTGCATCTTCGCCTTTGGGAAGCTGCCGCTCGCCGATTCTCCCGGAGGCGAAGAAGCGGCTTCTTCGCACACAGAGCATTGTGGTGAGCGCAGGGAGCTCCTGAGAGCGGTTTGTGCCGAAAGAAGCCCGGGACCGGCACTTAGCTTCGGAGAGCTGCGTATCTGCGTCTTCTGCGTGTCTTGCCGCTCTACACTCAGCCAAAAGCTTTTCCACCATATCTTGCAAGGAGAAACTCTGCCAGGAAAGAAAACATCCAAAATCTTGTTCTAAAGCTTGCACGGAGGTCTGCAAAGAGTTTGGCAAGAATGAAAGGTAGTTGTCCAAAACTCGTTCTTTTCGAATATAATAACAATGGACAAGGCAGGAGAGTGGTAAAGTAGTGGTTTCTCTAAGTCTGAATGCTGCCCACACTGTGCCTGCATGGTGCGGCTTGCATCTTCGCCTTTGGGAAGCTGCCGCTCGCCGATTCTCCCGGAGGCGAAGAAGCGGCTTCTTCGCAGACAGAGCATTGGTCCGGTCGCGGTTTGCTCCTAAGAGCGGTTTGTGCCGAAAGAAGCCCGGGACCGGCACTTAGCTTCGGAGAGCTGCGTATCTGCGTCTTCTGCGTGTCTTGCCGCTCTACACTCAGCAAAAAGCTTTTCCACCATATTTTGCAAGGAGAAACTCTGCCAGGAAAGAAAACATCCAAAATCTTGTTCTAAAGCTTGCACGGAGGTCTGCAAAGAGTTTGGCAAGAATGAAAGGTAGTTGTCCAAAACTCGTTCTTTTCCAATAGAATAACCATGGAAAAGGCAGGAGAGTGGTAAAGTACTGTTTTCTCTAAGTCTGAAGGCTGCCCACACTGTGCCTGCATGGTGCGGCTTGCATCTTCGCCTTTGGGAAGCTGCCGCTCGCCGATTCTCCCGGAGGCGAAGAAGCGGCTTCTTCGCACACAGAGCATTGTGGCGAGCGCAGGGAGCTCCTGAGAGCGGTTTGTGCCGAAAGAAGCCCGGGACCGGCACTTAGCTTCGGAGAGCTGCGTATCTGCGTCTTCTGCGTGTCTTGCCGCTCTACACTCAGCCAAAAGCTTTTCCACCATATCTTGCAAGGAGAAACTCTGCCAGGAAAGAAAACATCCAAAATCTTGTTCTAAAGCTTGCACGGAGGTCTGCAAAGAGTTTGGCAAGAATGAAAGGTAGTTGTCCAAAACTCGTTCTTTTCCAATAGAATAACCATGGAAAAGGCAGGAGAGTGGTAAAGTACTGTTTTCTCTAAGTCTGAAGGCTGCCCACACTGTGCCTGTGTGCTGCAGCTTGCATCTTCGCCTTTGGGAAGCTGCCGCTCGCCGATTCTCCCGGAGGCGAAGAAGCGGCTTCTTCACACACAGAGCATTGTGACGAGCACAGGGAGCTCCTGAGAGCGGTTTGTGCCGAAAGAAGCCCGGGACCGGCACTTAGCTTCGGAGAGCTGCGTATCTGCGTCTTCTGCGTGTCTTGCCGCTCTACACTCAGCAAAAAGCTTTTCCACCATATCTTGCAAGGAGAAACTCTGCCAGGAAAGAAAACATCCAAAATCTTGTTCTAAAGCTTGCACGGAGGTCTGCAAAGAGTTTGGCAAGAATGAAAGGTAGTTGTCCAAAACTCGTTCTTTTCCAATAGAATAACCATGGAAAAGGCAGGAGAGTGGTAAAGTACTGGTTTCTCTAAGTCTGAAGGCTGCCCACACTGTGCCTGTGTGGTGCGGCTTGCATCTTCGCCTTTGGGAAGCTGCCGCTCGCCGATTCTCCCGGATGCAAAGAAGCGGCTTCTTTGCTCACAACATTGTGGAGAGCGCAGGGAGCTCCTGAGAGCGGTTTGTGCCGAAACATGCCTGGGACCGGCACTTAGCTTCGGAGAGCTGCGTATCTGCGTCTTCTGCGTGTCTTGCCGCTCTACACTCAGCCAAAAGCTTTTCCACCATATCTTGCAAAGAGAAACTCTGCCAGGAAAGAAAACATCCAAAATCTTGTTCTAAAGCTTGCACGGAGGTCTGCAAAGAATTTGGCAAGAATGAAAGGTAGTTGTCCAAAACTCGTTCTTTTCGAATATAATAACAATGGACAAGGCAGGAGAGTGGTAAAGTAGTGGTTTCTCTAAGTCTGAATGCTGCCCACACTGTGACTGCATGGTGCGGCTTGCATCTTCGCCTTTGGGAAGCTGCCGCTCGCCGATTCTCCCGGAGGCGAAGAAGCGGCTTCTTCGCACACAGAGCATTGTGGCGAGCGCAGGGAGCTCCTGAGAGCGGTTTGTGCCGAAAGAAGCCCGGGACCGGCACTTAGCTTCGGAGAGCTGCGTATCTGCGTCGTCTGCGTGTCTTGCCGCTCTACACTCAGCAAAAAGCTTTTCCACCATATCTTGCAAGGAGAAACTCTGCCAGGAAAGAAAACATCCAAAATCTTGTTCTAAAGCTTGCACGGAGGTCTGCAAAGAGTTTGGCAAGAATGAAAGGTAGTTGTCCAAAACTCGTTCTTTTCCAATAGAATAACCATGGAAAAGGCAGGAGAGTGGTAAAGTACTGTTTTCTCTAAGTCTGAAGGCTGCCCACACTGTGCCTGTGTGGTGCGGCTTGCATCTTCGCCTTTGGGAAGCTGCCGCTCGCCGATTCTCCCGGAGGCGAAGAAGCGGCTTCTTCGCACACAGAGCATTGTGGCGAGCGCAGGGAGCTCCTGAGAGCGGTTTGTGCCGAAAGAAGCCCGGGACCGGCACTTAGCGTCAGAGAGCTGCGTATCTGCGTCTTCTGCGTGTCTTGCCCCTCTACACTCAGCAAAAAGCTTTTCCACCATATCTTGCAAGGAGAAACTCTGCCAGGAAAGAAAACATCCAAAATCTTGTTCTAAAGCTTGCACGGGGGTCTGCAAAGAGTTTGGCAAGAATGAAAGGTAGTTGTCCAAAACTCGTTCTTTTCCAATAGAATAACCATGGAAAAGGCAGGAGAGTGGTAAAGTACTGTTTTCTCTAAGTCTGAAGGCTGCCCACACTGTGCCTGCATGGTGTGGCTTGCATCTTCGCCTTTGGGAAGCTGCCGCTCGCCGATTCTCCCGGAGGCGAAGAAGCGGCTTCTTCGCACACAGAGCATTGTGGCGAGCGCAGGGAGCTCCTGAGAGCGGTTTGTGCCGAAAGAAGCCCGGGACCGGCACTTAGCTTCGGAGAGCTGCGTATCTGCATCTTTTGCGTGTCTTGCCGCTCTACACTCAGCAAAAAGCTTTCCCACCATATCTTGCAAAGAGAAACTCTGCCATGAAAGAAAACATCCAAAATCTTGTTCTAAAGCTTGCACGGGGGTCTGCAAAGAGTTTGGCAAGAATGAAAGGTAGTTGTCCAAAACTCGTTCTTTTCCAATATAATAACAATGGAAAGGAAGAGAGAGAGGTAAAGTACTGTTTTCTCTAAGTCTGAAGGCTGCCCACACTGTGCCTGCATGGTGCGGCTTGCATCTTCGCCTTTGGGAAGCTGCCGCTCGCCGATTCTCCCGGAGGCGAAGAAGCGGCTTCTTCGCACACAGAGCATTGGGCCGGTCGCGGTTGGCACCTAAGAGCGGTTTGTGCCGAAAGAAGCCCGGGACCGGCACTTAGCTTCGGAGAGCTGCGTATCTGCGTCTTCTGTGTGTCTTGCCGCTCAACACTCTGCCAAAATCTTTTCCACCATATCTTGCAAAGAGAAACTCTGCCAGGAAAGAAAACATCCAAAATCTTGTTCTAAAGCTTGCACGGAGGTCTGCAAAGAGTTTGGCAAGAATGAAAGGTAGTTGTCCAAAACTCGTTCTTTTCCAATACAATAACCATGGAAAAGGCAGTGAGTGGTAAAGTACTGTTTTCTCTAAGTCTGAAGGCTGCCCACACTGTGCCTGCATGGTGCGGCTTGCATCTTCGCCTTTGGGAAGCTGCCGCTCGCCGATTCTCCCAGAGGCGAAGAAGCGGCTTCTTTGCACACAGAGCATTGTGGCGAGCGCAGGGAGCTCCTGAGAGCGGTTTGTGCCGAAAGAAGCCCGGGACCGGCACTTAGCTTCGGAGAGCTGCGTATCTGCGTCGTCTGCGTGTCTTGCCGCTCTACACTCAGCAAAAAGCTTTTCCACCATATCTTGCAAGGAGAAACTCTGCCAGGAAAGAAAACATCCAAAATCTTGTTCTAAAGCTTGCACGGAGGTCTGCAAAGAGTTTGGCAAGAATGAAAGGTAGTTGTCCAAAACTCGTTCTTTTCCAATAGAATAACCATGGAAAAGGCAGGAGAGTGGTAAAGTACTGTTTTCTCTAAGTCTGAAGGCTGCCCACACTGTGCCTGTGTGCTGCAGCTTGCATCTTCGCCTTTGGGAAGCTGCCGCTCGCCGATTCTCCCGCAGGCGAAGAAGCGGCTTCTTCGCACACAGAGCATTGTGGCGAGCGCAGGGAGCTCCTGAGAGCGGTTTGTGCCGAAAGAAGCCCGGTACCGGCACTTAGCTTCGGAGAGCTGCGTATCTGCGTCTTCTGCGTGTCTTGCCGCTCTACACTCAGCAAAAAGCTTTTCCACCATATCTTGCAAGGAGAAACTCTGCCAGGAAAGAAAACATCCAAAATCTTGTTCTAAAGCTTGCACGGAGGTCTGCAAAGAGTTTGGCAAGAATGAAAGGTAGTTGTCCAAAACTCGTTCTTTTCCAATAGAATAACCATGGAAAAGGCAGGAGAGTGGTAAAGTACTGTTTTCTCTAAGTCTGAAGGCTGCCCACACTGTGCCTGTGTGCTGCAGCTTGCATCTTCGCCTTTGGGAAGCTGCCGCTCGCCGATTCTCCCGGAGGCGAAGAAGCGGCTTCTTCACACACAGAGCATTGTGGCGAGCGCAGGGAGCTCCTGAGAGCGGTTTGTGCCGAAAGAAGCCCGGGACCGGCACTTAGCTTCGGAGAGCTGCGTATCTGCGTCGTCTGCGTGTCTTGCCGCTCTACACTCAGCAAAAAGCTTTTCCACCATATCTTGCAAGGAGAAACTCTGCCAGGAAAGAAAACATCCAAAATCTTGTTCTAAAGCTTGCACGGAGGTCTGCAAAGAGTTTGGCAAGAATGAAAGGTAGTTGTCCAAAACTCGTTCTTTTCCAATAGAATAACCATGGAAAAGGCAGGAGAGTGGTAAAGTACTGTTTTCTCTAAGTCTGAAGGCTGCCCACACTGTGCCTGCATGGTGCGGCTTGCATCTTCGCCTTTGGGAAGCTGCCGCTCGCCGATTCTCCCGGAGGCGAAGAAGCGGCTTCTTCGCACACAGAGCATTGTGGCGAGCGCAGGGAGCTCCTGAGAGCGGTTTGTGCCGAAAGATGGACGGGACCGGCACTTAGCTTCGGAGAGCTGCGTATCTGCATCTTTTGCGTGTCTTGCCGCTCTACACTCAGCAAAAAGCTTTTCCACCATATTTTGCAAGGAGAAACTCTGCAAGGAAAGAAAACATCCAAAATCTTGTTCTAAAGCTTGCACGGGGGTCTGCAAAGAGTTTGGCAAGAATGAAAGGTAGTTGGCAGAAACTCGTTCTTTTCCAATATAATAACAATGGAAAGGAAGAGAGAGAGGTAAAGTACTGTTTTCTCTAAGTCTGAATGCTGCCCACACTGTGCCTGCATGGTGCGGCTTGCATCTTCGCCTTTGGGAAGCTGCCGCTCGCCGATTCTCCCGGAGGCGAAGAAGCGGCTTCTTCGCACACAGAGCATTGGGCCGGTCGCGGTTTGCACCTAAGAGCGGTTTGTGCCGAAAGAAGCCCGGGACCGGCACTTAGCTTCGGAGAGCTGCGTATCTGCGTCTTCTGCGTGTCTTGCCGCTCTACACTCAGCAAAAAGCTTTTCCACCATATCTTGCAAAGAGAAACTCTGCCAGGAAAGAAAACATCCAAAATCTTGTTCTAAAGCTTGCACGGAGGTCTGCAAAGAGTTTGGCAAGAATGAAAGGTAGTTGTCCAAAACTCGTTCTTTTCCAATAGAATAACCATGGAAAAGGCAGGAGAGTGGTAAAGTACTGGTTTCTCTAAGTCTGAATGCTGCCCACACTGTGCCTGTGTGGTGCGGCTTGCATCTTCGCCTTTGGGAAGCTGCCGCTCGCCGATTCTCCCGCAGGCGAAGAAGCGGCTTCTTCGCACACAGAGCATTGTGGCGAGCGCAGGGAGCTCCTGAGAGCGGTTTGTGCCGAAAGAAGCCCGGGACCGGCACTTAGCTTCGGAGAGCTGCGTATCTGCGTCGTCTGCGTGTCTTGCCGCTCTACACTCAGCAAAAAGCTTTTCCACCATATCTTGCAAGGAGAAACTCTGCCAGGAAAGAAAACATCCAAAATCTTGTTCTAAAGCTTGCACGGAGGTCTGCAAAGAGTTTGGCAAGAATGAAAGGTAGTTGTCCAAAACTCGTTCTTTTCCAATAGAATAACCATGGAAAAGGCAGGAGAGTGGTAAAGTACTGTTTTCTCTAAGTCTGAAGGCTGCCCACACTGTGCCTGTGTGCTGCAGCTTGCATCTTCGCCTTTGGGAAGCTGCCGCTCGCCGATTCTCCCGGAGGCGAAGAAGCGGCTTCTTCGCACACAGAGCATTGTGGCGAGCGCAGGGAGCTCCTGAGAGCGGTTTGTGCCGAAAGAAGCCCGGTACCGGCACTTAGCTTCGGAGAGCTGCGTATCTGCGTCTTCTGCGTGTCTTGCCGCTCTACACTCAGCAAAAAGCTTTTCCACCATATCTTGCAAGGAGAAACTCTGCCAGGAAAGAAAACATCCAAAATCTTGTTCTAAAGCTTGCACGGAGGTCTGCAAAGAGTTTGGCAAGAATGAAAGGTAGTTGTCCAAAACTCGTTCTTTTCCAATAGAATAACCATGGAAAAGGCAGGAGAGTGGTAAAGTACTGTTTTCTCTAAGTCTGAAGGCTGCCCACACTGTGCCTGTGTGCTGCAGCTTGCATCTTCGCCTTTGGGAAGCTGCCGCTCGCCGATTCTCCCGGAGGCGAAGAAGCGGCTTCTTCACACACAGAGCATTGTGGCGAGCGCAGGGAGCTCCTGAGAGCGGTTTGTGCCGAAAGAAGCCCGGGACCGGCACTTAGCTTCGGAGAGCTGCGTATCTGCGTCGTCTGCGTGTCTTGCCGCTCTACACTCAGCAAAAAGCTTTTCCACCATATCTTGCAAGGAGAAACTCTGCCAGGAAAGAAAACATCCAAAATCTTGTTCTAAAGCTTGCACGGAGGTCTGCAAAGAGTTTGGCAAGAATGAAAGGTAGTTGTCCAAAACTCGTTCTTTTCCAATAGAATAACCATGGAAAAGGCAGGAGAGTGGTAAAGTACTGTTTTCTCTAAGTCTGAAGGCTGCCCACACTGTGCCTGCATGGTGCGGCTTGCATCTTCGCCTTTGGGAAGCTGCCGCTCGCCGATTCTCCCGGAGGCGAAGAAGCGGCTTCTTCGCACACAGAGCATTGTGGCGAGCGCAGGGAGCTCCTGAGAGCGGTTTGTGCCGAAAGATGGACGGGACCGGCACTTAGCTTCGGAGAGCTGCGTATCTGCATCTTTTGCGTGTCTTGCCGCTCTACACTCAGCAAAAAGCTTTTCCACCATATTTTGCAAGGAGAAACTCTGCAAGGAAAGAAAACATCCAAAATCTTGTTCTAAAGCTTGCACGGGGGTCTGCAAAGAGTTTGGCAAGAATGAAAGGTAGTTGGCAGAAACTCGTTCTTTTCCAATATAATAACAATGGAAAGGAAGAGAGAGAGGTAAAGTACTGTTTTCTCTAAGTCTGAATGCTGCCCACACTGTGCCTGCATGGTGCGGCTTGCATCTTCGCCTTTGGGAAGCTGCCGCTCGCCGATTCTCCCGGAGGCGAAGAAGCGGCTTCTTCGCACACAGAGCATTGGGCCGGTCGCGGTTTGCACCTAAGAGCGGTTTGTGCCGAAAGAAGCCCGGGACCGGCACTTAGCTTCGGAGAGCTGCGTATCTGCGTCTTCTGCGTGTCTTGCCGCTCTACACTCAGCAAAAAGCTTTTCCACCATATCTTGCAAAGAGAAACTCTGCCAGGAAAGAAAACATCCAAAATCTTGTTCTAAAGCTTGCACGGAGGTCTGCAAAGAGTTTGGCAAGAATGAAAGGTAGTTGTCCAAAACTCGTTCTTTTCCAATAGAATAACCATGGAAAAGGCAGGAGAGTGGTAAAGTACTGGTTTCTCTAAGTCTGAATGCTGCCCACACTGTGCCTGTGTGGTGCGGCTTGCATCTTCGCCTTTGGGAAGCTGCCGCTCGCCGATTCTCCCGCAGGCGAAGAAGCGGCTTCTTCGCACACAGAGCATTGTGGCGAGCGCAGGGAGCTCCTGAGAGCGGTTTGTGCCGAAAGAAGCCCGGGACCGGCACTTAGCTTCGGAGAGCTGCGTATCTGCGTCATCTGCGTGTCTTGCCGCTCTACACTCAGCAAAAAGCTTTTCCACCATATCTTGCAAGGAGAAACTCTGCCAGGAAAGAAAACATCCAAAATCTTGTTCTAAAGCTTGCACGGAGGTCTGCAAAGAGTTTGGCAAGAATGAAAGGTAGTTGTCCAAAACTCGTTCTTTTCCAATAGAATAACCATGGAAAAGGCAGGAGAGTGGTCAAGTACTGTTTTCTCTAAGTCTGAAGGCTGCCCACACTGTGCCTGTGTGCTGCAGCTTGCATCTTCGCCTTTGGGAAGCTGCCGCTCGCCGATTCTCCCGGAGGCGAAGAAGCGGCTTCTTCGCACACAGAGCATTGTGGCGAGCGCAGGGAGCTCCTGAGAGCGGTTTGTGCCGAAAGAAGCCCGGGACCGGCACTTAGCTTCAGAGAGCTGCCTATCTGCGTCTTCTGCGTGTCTTGCCGCTCTACACTCAGCAAAAAGCTTTTCCACCATATTTTGCAAGGAGAAACTCTGCCAGGAAAGAAAACATCCAAAATCTTGTTCTAAAGCTTGCACGGGGGTCTGCAAAGAGTTTGGCAAGAATGAAAGGTAGTTGTCCAAAACTCGTTCTTTTCCAATAGAATAACCATGGACAAGGCAGGAGAGTGGTAAAGTACTGTTTTCTCTAAGTCTGAAGGCTGCCCACACTGTGCCTGCATGGTGCGGCTTGCATCTTCGCCTTTGGGAAGCTGCCGCTCGCCGATTCACCCGGAGGCGAAGAAGCGGCTTCTTCGCACACAGAGCATTGTGGCGAGCGCAGGGAGCTCCTGAGAGCGGTTTGTGCCGAAAGATGGACGGGACCGGCACTTAGCTTCGGAGAGCTGCGTATCTGCATCTTTTGCGTGTCTTGCCGCTCTACACTCAGCAAAAAGCTTTCCCACCATATCTTGCAAAGAGAAACTCTGCCATGAAAGAAAACATCCAAAATCTTGTTCTAAAGCTTGCACGGAGGTCTGCAAAGAGTTTGGCAAGAATGAAAGGTAGTTGGCAGAAACTCGTTCTTTTCCAATATAATAACAATGGAAAGGAAGAGAGAGAGGTAAAGTACTGTTTTCTCTAAGTCTGAATGCTGCCCACACTGTGCCTGCATGGTGCGGCTTGCATCTTCGCCTTTGGGAAGCTGCCGCTCGCCGATTCTCCCGGAGGCGAAGAAGCGGCTTCTTCGCACACAGAGCATTGGGCCGGTCGCGGTTTTCACCTAAGAGCGGTTTGTGCCGAAAGAAGCCCGGGACTGGCACTTAGCTTCGGAGAGCTGCGTATCTGCATCTTCTGCGTGTCTTGCCGCTCTACACTCAGCAAAAAGCTTTTCCACCATATCTTGCAAAGAGAAACTCTGCCAGGAAAGAAAACATCCAAAATCTTGTTCTAAAGCTTGCACGGAGGTCTGCAAAGAGTTTGGCAAGAATGAAAGGTAGTTGTCCAAAACTCGTTCTTTTCCAATAGAATAACCATGGAAAAGGCAGGAGAGTGGTAAAGTACTGGTTTCTCTAAGTCTGAATGCTGCCCACACTGTGCCTGTGTGGTGCGGCTTGCATCTTCGCCTTTGGGAAGCTGCCGCTCGCCGATTCTCTCGGAGGCGAAGAAGCGGCTTCTTTGCTCACAACATTGTGGAGAGCGCAGGGAGCTCCTGAGAGCGGTTTGTGCCGAAACATGCCTGGGACCGGCACTTAGCTTCGGAGAGCTTCGTATCTGCGTCTTCTGCGTGTCTTGCCGGTCTATACTCAGCCAAAAGCTTTTCCACCATATCTTGCAAAGAGAAACTCTGCCAGGAAAGAAAACATCCAAAATCTTGTTCTAAAGCTTGCACGGAGGTCTGCAAAGAGTTTGGCAAGAATGAAAGGTAGTTGTCCAAAACTCGTTCTTTTCGAATATAATAACAATGGACAAGGCAGGAGAGTGGTTAAGTACTGTTTTCTCTAAGTCTGAATGCTGCCCACACTGTGCCTGCATGGTGCGGCTTGCATCTTCGCCTTTGGGAAGCTGCCGCTCGCCGATTCTCCCGCAGGCGAAGAAGCGGCTTCTTCGCACACAGAGCATTGTGGCGAGCGCAGGGAGCTCCTGAGAGCGGTTTGTGCCGAAAGAAGCCCGGGACCGGCACTTAGCTTCGGAGAGCTGCGTATCTGCGTCGTCTGCGTGTCTTGCCGCTCTACACTCAGCAAAAAGCTTTTCCACCATATCTTGCAAGGAGAAACTCTGCCAGGAAAGAAAACATCCAAAATCTTGTTCTAAAGCTTGCACGGAGGTCTGCAAAGAGTTTGGCAAGAATGAAAGGTAGTTGTCCAAAACTCGTTCTTTTCCAATAGAATAACCATGGAAAAGGCAGGAGAGTGGTAAAGTACTGTTTTCTCTAAGTCTGAAGGCTGCCCACACTGTGCCTGTGTGCTGCAGCTTGCATCTTCGCCTTTGGGAAGCTGCCGCTCGCCGATTCTCCCGCAGGCGAAGAAGCGGCTTCTTCGCACACAGAGCATTGTGGCGAGCGCAGGGAGCTCCTGAGAGCGGTTTGTGCCGAAAGAAGCCCGGGACCGGCACTTAGCTTCAGAGAGCTGCGTATCTGCGTCTTCTGCGTGTCTTGCCGCTCTACACTCAGCAAAAAGCTTTTCCACCATATCTTGCAAGGAGAAACTCTGCCAGGAAAGAAAACATCCAAAATCTTGTTCTAAAGCTTGCACGGAGGTCTGCAAAGAGTTTGGCAAGAATGAAAGGTAGTTGGCAGAAACTCGTTCTTTTCCAATATAATAACAATGGAAAGGAAGAGAGAGAGGTAAAGTACTGTTTTCTCTAAGTCTGAATGCTGCCCACACTGTGCCTGCATGGTGCGGCTTGCATCTTCGCCTTTGGGAAGCTGCCGCTCGCCGATTCTCCCGCAGGCGAAGAAGCGGCTTCTTCGCATACAGAGCATTGTGGCGAGCGCAGGGAGCTCCTGAGAGCGGTTTGTGCCGAAAGAAGCCCGGGACCGGCACTTAGCTTCGGAGAGCTGCGTATCTGCGTCGTCTGCGTGTCTTGCCGCTCTACACTCAGCAAAAAGCTTTTCCACCATATCTTGCAAGGAGAAACTCTGCCAGGAAAGAAAACATCCAAAATCTTGTTCTAAAGCTTGCACGGAGGTCTGCAAAGAGTTTGGCAAGAATGAAAGGTAGTTGTCCAAAACTCGTTCTTTTCCAATAGAATAACCATGGAAAAGGCAGGAGAGTGGTAAAGTACTGTTTTCTCTAAGTCTGAAGGCTGCCCACACTGTGCCTGTGTGCTGCAGCTTGCATCTTCGCCTTTGGGAAGCTGCCGCTCGCCGATTCTCCCGGAGGCGAAGAAGCGGCTTCTTCGCACACAGAGCATTGTGGCGAGCGCAGGGAGCTCCTGAGAGCGGTTTGTGCCGAAAGATGGACGGGACCGGCACTTAGCTTCGGAGAGCTGCGTATCTGCATCTTTTGCGTGTCTTGCCGCTCTACACACAGCAAAAAGCTTTCCCACCATATCTTGCAAAGAGAAACTCTGCCATGAAAGAAAACATCCAAAATCTTGTTCTAAAGCTTGCACGGAGGTCTGCAAAGAGTTTGGCAAGAATGAAAGGTAGTTGTCCAAAACTCGTTCTTTTCCAATATAATAACAATGGAAAGGAAGAGAGAGAGGTAAAGTACTGTTTTCTCTAAGTCTGAATGCTGCCCACACTGTGCCTGCATGGTGCGGCTTGCATCTTCGCCTTTGGGAAGCTGCCGCTCGCCGATTCTCCCGGAGGCGAAGAAGCGGCTTCTTCGCACACAGAGCATTGGGCCGGTCGCGGTTGGCACCTAAGAGCGGTTTGTGCCGAAAGAAGCCCGGGACCGGCACTTGGCTTCGGAGAGCTGCGTATCTGCGTCTTCTGCGGGTCTTCCCGCTCTACACTCAGCAAAAAGCTTTTCCAGCATATCTTGCAAAGAGAAACTCTGCCAGGAAAGAAAACATCCAAAATCTTGTTCTAAAGCTTGCACGGAGGTCTGCAAAGAGTTTGGCAAGAATGAAAGGTAGTTGTCCAAAACTCGTTCTTTTCCAATAGAATAACCATGGAAAAGGCAGGAGAGTGGTAAAGTACTGTTTTCTCTAAGTCTGAATGCTGCCCACATTGTGCCTGTGTGGTGCGGCTTGCATCTTCGCCTTTGGGAAGCTGCCGCTCGCCGATTCTCCCGCAGGCGAAGAAGCGGCTTCTTTGCTCACAACATTGTGGAGAGCGCAGGGAGCTCCTGAGAGCGGTTTGTGCCGAAACATGCCTGGGACCGGCACTTAGCTTCAGAGAGCTGCGTATCTGCGTCTTCTGCGTGTCTTGCCGCTCTACACTCAGCCAAAAGCTTTTCCACCATATCTTGCAAAGAGAAACTCTGCCAGGAAAGAAAACATCCAAAATCTTGTTCTAAAGCTTGCACGGAGGTCTGCAAAGAGTTTGGCAAGAATGAAAGGTAGTTGTCCAAAACTCGTTCTTTTCGAATATAATAACAATGGACAAGGCAGGAGAGTGGTAAAGTACTGTTTTCTCTAAGTCTGAATGCTGCCCACACTGTGCCTGCATGGTGCGGCTTGCATCTTCGCCTTTGGGAAGCTGCCGCTCGCCGATTCTCCCGGAGGCGAAGAAGCGGCTTCTTCGCACACAGAGCATTGTGCCGGTCGAGGTTTGCACCTAAGAGCGGTTTGTGCCGAAAGAAGCCCGGGACCGGCACTTAGCTTCGGAGATCTGCGTATCTGCGTCTTCTGCGTGTCTTGCCGCTCAACACTCAGCAAAAAGCTTTTCCACCATATCTTGCAAGGAGAAACTCTGCCATGAAAGAAAACATCCAAAATCTTGTTCTAAAGCTTGCACGGAGGTCTGCAAAGAGTTTGGCAAGAATGAAAGGTAGTTGGCAGAAACTCGTTCTTTTCCAATATAATAACAATGGAAAGGAAGAGAGAGAGGTAAAGTACTGTTTTCTCTAAGTCTGAATGCTGCCCACACTGTGCCTGCATGGTGCGGCTTGCATCTTCGCCTTTGGGAAGCTGCCGCTCGCCGATTCTCCCGGAGGCGAAGAAGCGGCTTCTTCGCACACAGAGCATTGTGGCGAGCGCAGGGAGCTCCTGAGAGCGGTTTGTGCCGAAAGAAGCCCGGGACCGGCACTTAGCTTCGGAGAGCTGCGTATCTGCGTCGTCTGCGTGTCTTGCCGCTCTACACTATGCAAAAAGCTTTACCACCATATTTTGCAAGGAGAAACTCTGCCAGGAAAGAAAACATCCAAAATCTTGTTCTAAAGCTTGCACGGGGGTCTGCAAAGAGTTTGGCAAGAATGAAAGGTAGTTGGCAGAAACTCGTTCTTTTCCAATATAATAACAATGGAAAGGAAGAGAGAGAGGTAAAGTACTGTTTTCTCTAAGTCTGAATGCTGCCCACACTGTGCCTGCATGGTGCGGCTTGCATCTTCGCCTTTGGGAAGCTGCCGCTCGCCGATTCTCCCGGAGGCGAAGAAGCGGCTTCTTCGCACACAGAGCATTGGGCCGGTCGCGGTTGGCACCTAAGAGCGGTTTGTGCCGAAAGAAGCCCGGGACCGGCACTTAGCTTCGGAGAGCTGCATATCGGCGTCTTCTGCGTGTCTTGCCGCTCTACACTCAGCAAAAAGCTTTTCCAGCATATCTTGCAAAGAGAAACTCTGCCAGGAAAGAAAACATCCAAAATCTTGTTCTAAAGCTTGCACGGAGGTCTGCAAAGAGTTTGGCAAGAATGAAAGGTAGTTGTCCAAAACTCGTTCTTTTCCAATAGAATAACCATGGAAAAGGCAGGAGAGTGGTAAAGTACTGGTTTCTCTAAGTCTGAATGCTGCCCACACTGTGCCTGTGTGGTGCGGCTTGCATCTTCGCCTTTGGGAAGCTGCCGCTCGCCGATTCTCCCGGAGGCGAAGAAGCGGCTTCTTTGCTCACAACATTGTGGAGAGCGCAGGGAGCTCCTGAGAGCGGTTTGTGCCGAAACATGCCTGGGACCGGCACTTAGCTTCGGAGATCTGCGTATCTGCGTCTTCTGCGTGTCTTGCCGCTCTACACTCAGCCAAAAGCTTTTCCACCATATCTTGCAAAGAGAAACTCTGCCAGGAAAGAAAACATCCAAAATCTTGTTCTAAAGCTTGCACGGAGGTCTGCAAAGAGTTTGGCAAGAATGAAAGGTAGTTGTCCAAAACTCGTTCTTTTCGAATATAATAACAATGGACAAGGCAGGAGAGTGGTAAAGTACTGTTTTCTCTAAGTCTGAATGCTGCCCACACTGTGCCTGCATGGTGCGGCTTGCATCTTCGCCTTTGGGAAGCTGCCGCTCGCCGGTTCTCCCGGAGGCGAAGAAGCGGCTTCTTCGCACACAGAGCATTGTGCCGGTCGAGGTTTGCACCTAAGAGCGGTTTGTGCCGAAAGAAGCCCGGGACCGGCACTTAGCTTCGGAGAGCTGCGTATCTGCGTCTTCTGCGTGTCTTGCCGCTCAACACTCAGCAAAAAGCTTTCCCACCATATCTTGCAAGGAGAAACTCTGCCAGGAAAGAAAACATCCAAAATCTTGTTCTAAAGCTTGCACGGAGGTCTGCAAAGAGTTTGGCAAGAATGAAAGGTAGTTGTCCAAAACTCGTTCTTTTCCAATAGAATAACCATGGAAAAGGCAGGAGAGTGGTAAAGTACTGTTTTCTCTAAGTCTGAAGGCTGCCCACACTGTGCCTGCATGGTGCGGCTTGCATCTTCGCCTTTGGGAAGCTGCCGCTCGCCGATTCTCCCGGAGGCAAAGAAGCGGCTTCTTCGCACACAGAGCATTGTGGCGAGCGCAGGGAGCTCCTGAGAGCGGTTTGTGCCGAAAGATGGACGGGACCGGCACTTAGCTTCGGAGAGCTGCGTATCTGCATCTTTTGCGTGTCTTGCCGCTCTACACTCAGCAAAAAGCTTTTCCACCATATCTTGCAAAGAGAAACTCTGCCAGGAAAGAAAACATCCAAAATCTTGTTCTAAAGCTTGCACGGAGGTCTGCAAAGAGTTTGGCAAGAATGAAAGGTAGTTGGCAGAAACTCGTTCTTTTCCAATATAATAACAATGGAAAGGAAGAGAGAGAGGTAAAGTACTGTTTTCTCTAAGTCTGAATGCTGCCCACACTGTGCCTGCATGGTGCGGCTTGCATCTTCACCTTTGGGAAGCTGCCGCTCGCCGATTCTCCCGGAGGCGAAGAAGCGGCTTCTTCGCACACAGAGCATTGGGCCGGTCGCGGTTGGCACCTAAGAGCGGTTTGTGCCGAAAGAAGCCCGGGACCGGCACTTGGCTTCGGAGAGCTGCGTATCTGCGTCTTCTGCGTGTCTTGCCGCTCAACACTCAGCCAAAATCTTTTCCACCATATCTTGCAAAGAGAAACTCTGCCAGGAAAGAAAACATCCAAAATCTTGTTCTAAAGCTTGCACGGAGGTCTGCAAAGAGTTTGGCAAGAATGAAAGGTAGTTGTCCAAAACTCGATCTTTTCCAATAGAATAACCATGGAAAAGGCAGGAGAGTGGTAAAGTACTGGTTTCTATAAGTCTGAATGCTGCCCACACTGTGCCTGTGTGGTGCGGCTTGCATCTTCGCCTTTGGGAAGCTGCCGCTCGCCGATTCTCCCGGATGCAAAGAAGCGGCTTCTTTGCTCACAACATTGTGGAGAGCGCAGGGAGCTCCTGAGAGCGGTTTGTGCCGAAACATGCCTGGGACCGGCACTTAGCTTCGGAGAGCTGCGTATCGGCGTCTTCTGCGTGTCTTGCCGCTCTATACTCAGCCAAAAGCTTTTCCAGCATATCTTGCAAAGAGAAACTCTGCCAGGAAAGAAAACATCCAAAATCTTGTTCTAAAGCTTGCACGGAGGTCTGCAAAGAGTTTGGCAAGAATGAAAGGTAGTTGTCCAAAACTCGTTCTTTTCGAATATAATAACAATGGACAAGGCAGGAGAGTGGTAAAGTAGTGGTTTCTCTAAGTCTGAATGCTGCCCACACTGTGCCTGCATGGTGCGGCTTGCATCTTCGCCTTTGGGAAGCTGCCGCTCGCCGATTCTCCCGCAGGCGAAGAAGCGGCTTCTTCGCAGACAGAGCATTGGGCCGGTCGCGGTTTGCACCTAAGAGCGGTTTGTGCCGAAAGAAGCCCGGGACCGGCACTTAGCTTCGGAGAGCTGCGTATCTGCGTCTTCTGCGTGTCTTGCCGCTCAACACTCAGCCAAAATCTTTTCCACCATATCTTGCAAAGAGAAACTCTGCCAGGAAAGAAAACATCCAAAATCTTGTTCTAAAGCTTGCGCGGAGGTCTGCAAAGAGTTTGGCAAGAATGAAAGGTAGTTGTCCAAAACTCGTTCTTTTCCAATATAATAACTATGGAAAAGGCAGTGAGTGGTAAAGTACTGTTTTCTCTAAGTCTGAAGGCTGCCCACATTGTGCCTGCATGGTGCGGCTTGCATCTTCGCCTTTGGGAAGCTGCCGCTCGCCGATTCTCCCGCAGGCGAAGAAGCGGCTTCTTCGCACACAGAGCATTGTGGCGAGCGCAGGGAGCTCCTGAGAGCGGTTTGTGCCGAAAGAAGCCCGGGACCGGCACTTAGCTTCGGAGAGCTGCGTATCTGCGTCTTCTGCGTGTCTTGCCGCTCTACACTCAGCAAAAAGCTTTTCCAGCATATCTTGCAAAGAGATACTCTGCCAGGAAAGAAAACATCCAAAATCTTGTTCTAAAGCTTGCACGGAGGTCTGCAAAGAGTTTGGCAAGAATGAAAGGTAGTTGTCCAAAACTCGATCTTTTCCAATAGAATAACCATGGAAAAGGCAGGAGAGTGGTAAAGTACTGGTTTCTCTAAGTCTGAATGCTGCCCACACTGTGCCTGCATGGTGCGGCTTGCATCTTCGCCTTTGGGAAGCTGCCGCTCGCCGATTCTCCCGGAGGCGAAGAAGCGGCTTCTTTGCTCACAACATTGTGGAGAGCGCAGGGAGCTCCTGAGAGCGGTTTGTGCCGAAACATGCCTGGGACCGGCACTTAGCTTCGGAGAGCTGCGTATCGGCGTCTTCTGCGTGTCTTGCCGCTCTATACTCAGCAAAAAGCTTTTCCAGCATATCTTGCAAAGAGAAACTCTGCCAGGAAAGAAAACATCCAAAATCTTGTTCTAAAGCTTGCACGGAGGTCTGCAAAGAGTTTGGCAAGAATGAAAGGTAGTTGTCCAAAACTCGTTCTTTTCGAATAGAATAACAATGGACAAGGCAGGAGAGTGGTAAAGTAGTGGTTTCTCTAAGTCTGAATGCTGCCCACACTGTGCCTGCATGGTGCGGCTTGCATCTTCGCCTTTGGGAAGCTGCCGCTCGCCGATTCTCCCGGAGGCGAAGAAGCGGCTTCTTGGCACACAGAGCATTGGGCCGGTCGCGGTTTGCACCTAAGAGCGGTTTGTGCCGAAAGAAGCCCGGGACCGGCACTTAGCTTCGGAGAGCTGCGTATCTGCGTCTTCTGCGTGTCTTGCCGCTCTACACTCAGCCAAAAGCTTTTCCAGCATATCTTGCAAAGAGAAACTCTGCCAGGAAAGAAAACATCCAAAATCTTGTTCTAAAGCTTGCACGGAGGTCTGCAAAGAGTTTGGCAAGAATGAAAGGTAGTTGTCCAAAACTCGTTCTTTTCCAATAGAATAACCATGGAAAAGGCAGGAGAGTGGTATGTACTGGTTTCTATAAGTCTGAATGCCGCCCACACTGTGCCTGTGTGGTGCGGCTTGCATCTTCGCCTTTGGGAAGCTGCCGCTCGCCGATTCTCCCGGAGGCAAAGAAGCGGCTTCTTTGCTCACAACATTGTGGAGAGCGCAGGGAGCTCCTGAGAGCGGTTTGTGCCGAAACATGCCTGGGACCGGCACTTAGCTTCGGAGAGCTGCGTATCGGCGTCTTCTGCGTGTCTTGCCGCTCTATACTCAGCAAAAAGCTTTTCCACCATATCTTGCAAAGAGAAACTCTGCCAGGAAAGAAAACATCCAAAATCTTGTTCTAAAGCTTGCACGGAGGTCTGCAAAGAGTTTGGCAAGAATGAAAGGTAGTTGTCCAAACTCGTTCTTTTCGAATATAATAACAATGGACAAGGCAGGAGAGTGGTAAAGTACTGTTTTCTCTAAGTCTGAATGCTGCCCACACTGTGCCTGCATGGTGCGGCTTGCATCTTCGCCTTTGGGAAGCTGCCGCTCGCCGATTCTCCCGGATGCAAAGAAGCGGCTTCTTTGCTCACAACATTGTGGAGAGCGCAGGGAGCTCCTGAGAGCGGTTTGTGCCGAAACATGCCTGGGACCGGCACTTAGCTTCGGAGAGCTGCGTATCGGCGTCTTCTGCGTGTCTTGCCGCTCTATACTCAGCAAAAAGCTTTTCCACCATATCTTGCAAAGAGAAACTCTGCCAGGAAAGAAAACATCCAAAATCTTGTTCTAAAGCTTGCACGGAGGTCTGCAAAGAGTTTGGCAAGAATGAAAGGTAGTTGTCCAAAACTCGTTCTTTTCGAATAGAATAACAATGGACAAGGCAGGAGAGTGGTAAAGTAGTGGTTTCTCTAAGTCTGAATGCTGCCCACACTGTGCCTGCATGGTGCGGCTTGCATCTTCGCCTTTGGGAAGCTGCCGCTCGCCGATTCTCCCGGAGGCGAAGAAGCGGCTTCTTCGCACACAGAGCATTGGGCCGGTCGCGGTTTGCACCTAAGAGCGGTTTGTGCCGAAAGAAGCCCGGGACCGGCACTTAGCTTCGGAGAGCTGCGTATCTGCGTCTTCTGCGTGTCTTGCCGCTCTACACTCAGCCAAAAGCTTTTCCAGCATATCTTGCAAAGAGAAACTCTGCCAGGAAAGAAAACATCCAAAATCTTGTTCTAAAGCTTGCACGGAGGTCTGCAAAGAGTTTGGCAAGAATGAAAGGTAGTTGTCCAAAACTCGTTCTTTTCCAATAGAATAACCATGGAAAAGGCAGGAGAGTGGTATGTACTGGTTTCTATAAGTCTGAATGCCGCCCACACTGTGCCTGTGTGGTGCGGCTTGCATCTTCGCCTTTGGGAAGCTGCCGCTCGCCGATTCTCCCGGAGGCGAAGAAGCGGCTTCTTTGCTCACAACATTGTGGCGAGCGCAGGGAGCTCCTGAGAGCAGTTTGTGCCGAAACATGCCTGGGACCGGCACTTAGCTTCGGAGAGCTGCATATCGGCGTCTTCTGCGTGTCTTGCCGCTCTACACTCAGCCAAAAGCTTTTCCACCATATCTTGCAAAGAGAAACTCTGCCAGGAAAGAAAACATCCAAAATCTTGTTCTAAAGCTTGCACGGAGGTCTGCAAAGAGTTTGGCAAGAATGAAAGGTAGTTGTCCAAAACTCGTTCTTTTCGAATATAATAACAATGGACAAGGCAGGAGAGTGGTAAAGTACTGTTTTCTCTAAGTCTGAATGCTGCCCACACTGTGCCTGCATGGTGCGGCTTGCATCTTCGCCTTTGGGAAGCTGCCGCTCGCCGATTCTCCCGGAGGCGAAGAAGCGGCTTCTTCGCACACAGAGCATTGTGGCGAGCGCAGGGAGCTCCTGAGAGCGGTTTGTGCCGAAAGATGGACGGGACCGGCACTTAGCTTCGGAGAGCTGCGTATCTGCATCTTTTGCGTGTCTTGCCGCTCTACACTCAGCAAAAAGCTTTCCCACCATATCTTGCAAAGAGAAACTCTGCCATGAAAGAAAACATCCAAAATCTTGTTCTAAAGCTTGCACGGAGGTCTGCAAAGAGTTTGGCAAGAATGAAAGGTAGTTGGCAGAAACTCGTTCTTTACCAATATAATAACAATGGAAAGGAAGAGAGAGAGGTAAAGTATTGTTTTCTCTAAGTCTGAATGCTGCCCACACTGTGCCTGCATGGTGCGGCTTGCATCTTCGCCTTTGGGAAGCTGCCGCTCGCCGATTCTCCCGCAGGCGAAGAAGCGGCTTCTTCGCACACAGAGCATTGTGGCCGGTCGCGGTTGGCACCTTAGAGCGGTTTGTGCCGAAAGAAGCCCGGGACCGGCACTTGGCTTCGGAGAGCTGCGTATCTGCGTCTTCTGCGTGTCTTGCCGCTCTACACTCAGCAAAAAGCTTTCCCACCATATCTTGCAAAGAGAAACTCTGCCAGGAAAGAAAACATCCAAAATCTTGTTCTAAAGCTTGCACGGAGGTCTGCAAAGAGTTTGGCAAGAATGAAAGGTAGTTGTCCAAAACTCGATCTTTTCCAATAGAATAACCATGGAAAAGGCAGGAGAGTGGTAAAGTACTGGTTTCTATAGGTCTGAATGCTGCCCACACTGTGCCTGTGTGGTGCGGCTTGCATCTTCGCCTTTGGGAAGCTGCCGCTCGCCGATTCTCCCGGATGCAAAGAAGCGGCTTCTTTGCTCACAACATTGTGGCGAGCGCAGGGAGCTCCTGAGAGCGGTTTGTGCCGAAACATGCCTGGGACCGGCACTTAGCTTCGGAGAGCTGCGTATCGGTGTCTTCTGCGTGTCTTGCCGCTCTATACTCAGCCAAAAGCTTTTCCACCATATCTTGCAAAGAGAAACTCTGCCAGGAAAGAAAACATCCAAAATCTTGTTCTAAAGCTTGCACGGAGGTCTGCAAAGAGTTTGGCAAGAATGAAAGGTAGTTGTCCAAAACTCGTTCTTTTCGAATATAATAACAATGGACAAGGCAGGAGAGTGGTAAAGTAGTGGTTTCTCTAAGTCTGAATGCTGCCCACATTGTGCCTGCATGGTGCGGCTTGCATCTTCGCCTTTGGGAAGCTGCCGCTCGCCGATTCTCCCGGAGGCGAAGAAGCGGCTTCTTGGCACACAGAGCATTGGGCCGGTCGCGGTTTGCACCTAAGAGCGGTTTGTGCCGAAAGAAGCCCGGGACCGGCACTTAGCTTCGGAGAGCTGCGTATCTGCGTCTTCTGTGTGTCTTGCCGTTCAACACTCAGCCAAAATCTTTTCCACCATATCTTGCAAAGAGAAACTCTGCCAGGAAAGAAAACATCCAAAATCTTGTTCTAAAGCTTGCACGGAGGTCTGCAAAGAGTTTGGCAAGAATGAAAGGTAGTTGTCCAAAACTCGTTCTTTTCCAATAGAATAACCATGGAAAAGGCAGGAGAGTGGTAAAGTACTGTTTTCTCTAAGTCTGAAGGCTGCCCACACTGTGCCTGCATGGTGCGGCTTGCATCTTCGCCTTTGGGAAGCTGCCGCTCGCCGATTCTCCCGGAGGCAAAGAAGCGGCTTCTTCGCACACAGAGCATTGTGGCGAGCGCAGGGAGCTCCTGAGAGCGGTTTGTGCCGAAAGAAGCCCGGGACCGGCACTTAGCTTCGGAGAGCTGCGTATCTGCATCTTTTGCGTGTCTTGCCGCTCTACACTCAGCAAAAAGCTTTTCCACCATATCTTGCAAAGAGAAACTCTGCCAGGAAAGAAAACATCCAAAATCTTGTTCTAAAGCTTGCACGGAGGTCTGAAAAGAGTTTGGCAAGATAGAAAGGTAGTTGGCAGAAACTCGTTCTTTTCCAATATAATAACAATGGAAAGGAAGAGAGAGAGGTAAAGTACTGTTTTCTCTAAGTCTGAATGCTGCCCACACTGTGCCTGCATGGTGCGGCTTGCATCTTCACCTTTGGGAAGCTGCCGCTCGCCGATTCTCCCGGAGGCGAAGAAGCGGCTTCTTCGCACACAGAGCATTGTGGCCGGTCGCGGTTGGCACCTAAGAGCGGTTTGTGCCGAAAGAAGCCCGGGACCGGCACTTGGCTTCGGAGAGCTGCGTATCTGCGTCTTCTGCGTGTCTTGCCGCTCTACACTCAGCAAAAAGCTTTTCCAGCATATCTTGCAAAGAGAAACTCTGCCAGGAAAGAAAACATCCAAAATCTTGTTCTAAAGCTTGCACGGAGGTCTGCAAAGAGTTTGGCAAGAATGAAAGGTAGTTGTCCAAAACTCGATCTTTTCCAATAGAATAACCATGGAAAAGGCAGGAGAGTGGTAAAGTACTGGTTTCTATAAGTCTGAATGCTGCCCACACTGTGCCTGTGTGGTGCGGCTTGCATCTTCCCCTTTGGGAAGCTGCCGCTCGCCGATTCTCCCGGATGCAAAGAAGCGGCTTCTTTGCTCACAACATTGTGGAGAGCGCAGGGAGCTCCTGAGAGCGGTTTGTGCCGAAACATGCCTGGGACCGGCACTTAGCTTCGGAGAGCTGCGTATCGGCGTCTTCTGCGTGTCTTGCCGCTCTATACTCAGCCAAAAGCTTTTCCAGCATATCTTGCAAAGAGAAACTCTGCCAGGAAAGAAAACATCCAAAATCTTGTTCTAAAGCTTGCACGGAGGTCTGCAAAGAGTTTGGCAAGAATGAAAGGTAGTTGTCCAAAACTCGTTCTTTTCCAATAGAATAACCATGGAAAAGGCAGTGAGTGGTAAAGTACTGTTTTCTCTAAGTCTGAAGGCTGCCCACATTGTGCCTGCATGGTGCGGCTTGCATCTTCGCCTTTGGGAAGCTGCCGCTCGCCGATTCTCCCGCAGGCGAAGAAGCGGCTTCTTCGCACACAGAGCATTGGGCCGGTCGTGGTTTGCACCTAAGAGCGGTTTGTGCCGAAAGAAGCCCGGGACCGGCACTTAGCTTCGGAGAGCTGCGTATCTGCGTCTTCTGCGTGTCTTGCCGCTCTACACTCAGCCAAAATCTTTTCCAGCATATCTTGCAAAGAGAAACTCTGCCAGGAAAGAAAACATCCAAAATCTTGTTCTAAAGCTTGCACGGAGGTCTGCAAAGAGTTTGGCAAGAATGAAAGGTAGTTGTCCAAAACTCGTTCTTTTCCAATATAATAACCATGGAAAAGGCAGTGAGTGGTAAAGTACTGTTTTCTCTAAGTCTGAAGGCTGCCCACACTGTGCCTGCATGGTGCGGCTTGCATCTTCGCCTTTGGGAAGCTGCCGCTCGCCGATTCTCCCGGAGGCGAAGAAGCGGCTTCTTCGCACACAGAGCATTGTGGCGAGCGCAGGGAGCTCCTGAGAGCGGTTTGTGCCGAAAGAAGCCCGGGACCGGCACTTAGCTTCGGAGAGCTGCGTATCTGCGTCTTCTGCGTGTCTTGCCGCTCTACACTCAGCAAAAAGCTTTTCCAGCATATCTTGCAAAGAGATACTCTGCCAGGAAAGAAAACATCCAAAATCTTGTTCTAAAGCTTGCACGGAGGTCTGCAAAGAGTTTGGCAAGAATGAAAGGTAGTTGTCCAAAACTCGATCTTTTCCAATAGAATAACCATGGAAAAGGCAGGAGAGTGGTAAAGTACTGGTTTCTCTAAGTCTGAATGCTGCCCACACTGTGCCTGCATGGTGCGGCTTGCATCTTCGCCTTTGGGAAGCTGCCGCTCGCCGATTCTCCCGGAGGCGAAGAAGCGGCTTCTTTGCTCACAACATTGTGGAGAGCGCAGGGAGCTCCTGAGAGCGGTTTGTGCCGAAACATGCCTGGGACCGGCACTTAGCTTCGGAGAGCTGCGTATCGGCGTCTTCTGCGTGTCTTGCCGCTCTATACTCAGCAAAAAGCTTTTCCAGCATATCTTGCAAAGAGAAACTCTGCCAGGAAAGAAAACATCCAAAATCTTGTTCTAAAGCTTGCACGGAGGTCTGCAAAGAGTTTGGCAAGAATGAAAGGTAGTTGTCCAAAACTCGTTCTTTTCGAATAGAATAACAATGGACAAGGCAGGAGAGTGGTAAAGTAGTGGTTTCTCTAAGTCTGAAGGCTGCCCACACTGTGCCTGCATGGTGCGGCTTGCATCTTCGCCTTTGGGAAGCTGCCGCTCGCCGATTCTCCCGGAGGCGAAGAAGCGGCTTCTTCGCACACAGAGCATTGGGCCGGTCGCGGTTGGCACCTAAGAGCGGTTTGTGCCGAAAGAAGCCCGGGACCGGCACTTAGCTTCGGAGAGCTGCGTATCTGCGTCTTCTGCGTGTCTTGCCGCTCTACACTCAGCCAAAAGCTTTTCCAGCATATCTTGCAAAGAGAAACTCTGCCAGGAAAGAAAACATCCAAAATCTTGTTCTAAAGCTTGCACGGAGGTCTGCAAAGAGTTTGGCAAGAATGAAAGGTAGTTGTCCAAAACTCGTTCTTTTCCAATAGAATAACCATGGGAAAGGCAGGAGAGTGGTATGTACTGGTTTCTATAAGTCTGAATGCCGCCCACACTGTGCCTGTGTGGTGCGGCTTGCATCTTCGCCTTTGGGAAGCTGCCGCTCGCCGATTCTCCCGGAGGCGAAGAAGCGGCTTCTTTGCTCACAACATTGTGGCGAGCGCAGGGAGCTCCTGAGAGCAGTTTGTGCCGAAACATGCCTGGGACCGGCACTTAGCTTCGGAGAGCTGCATATCGGCGTCTTCTGCGTGTCTTGCCGCTCTACACTCAGCCAAAAGCTTTTCCACCATATCTTGCAAAGAGAAACTCTGCCAGGAAAGAAAACATCCAAAATCTTGTTCTAAAGCTTGCACGGAGGTCTGCAAAGAGTTTGGCAAGAATGAAAGGTAGTTGTCCAAAACTCGTTCTTTTCGAATATAATAACAATGGACAAGGCAGGAGAGTGGTAAAGTACTGTTTTCTCTAAGTCTGAATGCTGCCCACACTGTGCCTGCATGGTGCGGCTTGCATCTTCGCCTTTGGGAAGCTGCCGCTCGCCGATTCTCCCGGAGGCGAAGAAGCGGCTTCTTCGCACACAGAGCATTGTGGCGAGCGCAGGGAGCTCCTGAGAGCGGTTTGTGCCGAAAGATGGACGGGACCGGCACTTAGCTTCGGAGAGCTGCGTATCTGCATCTTTTGCGTGTCTTGCCGCTCTACACTCAGCAAAAAGCTTTCCCACCATATCTTGCAAAGAGAAACTCTGCCATGAAAGAAAACATCCAAAATCTTGTTCTAAAGCTTGCACGGAGGTCTGCAAAGAGTTTGGCAAGAATGAAAGGTAGTTGGCAGAAACTCGTTCTTTACCAATATAATAACAATGGAAAGGAAGAGAGAGAGGTAAAGTATTGTTTTCTCTAAGTCTGAATGCTGCCCACACTGTGCCTGCATGGTGCGGCTTGCATCTTCGCCTTTGGGAAGCTGCCGCTCGCCGATTCTCCCGCAGGCGAAGAAGCGGCTTCTTCGCACACAGAGCATTGTGGCCGGTCGCGGTTGGCACCTTAGAGCGGTTTGTGCCGAAAGAAGCCCGGGACCGGCACTTGGCTTCGGAGAGCTGCGTATCTGCGTCTTCTGCGTGTCTTGCCGCTCTACACTCAGCAAAAAGCTTTCCCACCATATCTTGCAAAGAGAAACTCTGCCAGGAAAGAAAACATCCAAAATCTTGTTCTAAAGCTTGCACGGAGGTCTGCAAAGAGTTTGGCAAGAATGAAAGGTAGTTGTCCAAAACTCGATCTTTTCCAATAGAATAACCATGGAAAAGGCAGGAGAGTGGTAAAGTACTGGTTTCTATAGGTCTGAATGCTGCCCACACTGTGCCTGTGTGGTGCGGCTTGCATCTTCGCCTTTGGGAAGCTGCCGCTCGCCGATTCTCCCGGATGCAAAGAAGCGGCTTCTTTGCTCACAACATTGTGGCGAGCGCAGGGAGCTCCTGAGAGCGGTTTGTGCCGAAACATGCCTGGGACCGGCACTTAGCTTCGGAGAGCTGCGTATCGGTGTCTTCTGCGTGTCTTGCCGCTCTATACTCAGCCAAAAGCTTTTCCACCATATCTTGCAAAGAGAAACTCTGCCAGGAAAGAAAACATCCAAAATCTTGTTCTAAAGCTTGCACGGAGGTCTGCAAAGAGTTTGGCAAGAATGAAAGGTAGTTGTCCAAAACTCGTTCTTTTCGAATATAATAACAATGGACAAGGCAGGAGAGTGGTAAAGTAGTGGTTTCTCTAAGTCTGAATGCTGCCCACATTGTGCCTGCATGGTGCGGCTTGCATCTTCGCCTTTGGGAAGCTGCCGCTCGCCGATTCTCCCGGAGGCGAAGAAGCGGCTTCTTGGCACACAGAGCATTGGGCCGGTCGCGGTTTGCACCTAAGAGCGGTTTGTGCCGAAAGAAGCCCGGGACCGGCACTTAGCTTCGGAGAGCTGCGTATCTGCGTCTTCTGTGTGTCTTGCCGTTCAACACTCAGCCAAAATCTTTTCCACCATATCTTGCAAAGAGAAACTCTGCCAGGAAAGAAAACATCCAAAATCTTGTTCTAAAGCTTGCACGGAGGTCTGCAAAGAGTTTGGCAAGAATGAAAGGTAGTTGTCCAAAACTCGTTCTTTTCCAATAGAATAACCATGGAAAAGGCAGGAGAGTGGTAAAGTACTGTTTTCTCTAAGTCTGAAGGCTGCCCACACTGTGCCTGCATGGTGCGGCTTGCATCTTCGCCTTTGGGAAGCTGCCGCTCGCCGATTCTCCCGGAGGCAAAGAAGCGGCTTCTTCGCACACAGAGCATTGTGGCGAGCGCAGGGAGCTCCTGAGAGCGGTTTGTGCCGAAAGAAGCCCGGGACCGGCACTTAGCTTCGGAGAGCTGCGTATCTGCATCTTTTGCGTGTCTTGCCGCTCTACACTCAGCAAAAAGCTTTTCCACCATATCTTGCAAAGAGAAACTCTGCCAGGAAAGAAAACATCCAAAATCTTGTTCTAAAGCTTGCACGGAGGTCTGAAAAGAGTTTGGCAAGATAGAAAGGTAGTTGGCAGAAACTCGTTCTTTTCCAATATAATAACAATGGAAAGGAAGAGAGAGAGGTAAAGTACTGTTTTCTCTAAGTCTGAATGCTGCCCACACTGTGCCTGCATGGTGCGGCTTGCATCTTCACCTTTGGGAAGCTGCCGCTCGCCGATTCTCCCGGAGGCGAAGAAGCGGCTTCTTCGCACACAGAGCATTGTGGCCGGTCGCGGTTGGCACCTAAGAGCGGTTTGTGCCGAAAGAAGCCCGGGACCGGCACTTGGCTTCGGAGAGCTGCGTATCTGCGTCTTCTGCGTGTCTTGCCGCTCTACACTCAGCAAAAAGCTTTTCCAGCATATCTTGCAAAGAGAAACTCTGCCAGGAAAGAAAACATCCAAAATCTTGTTCTAAAGCTTGCACGGAGGTCTGCAAAGAGTTTGGCAAGAATGAAAGGTAGTTGTCCAAAACTCGATCTTTTCCAATAGAATAACCATGGAAAAGGCAGGAGAGTGGTAAAGTACTGGTTTCTATAAGTCTGAATGCTGCCCACACTGTGCCTGTGTGGTGCGGCTTGCATCTTCCCCTTTGGGAAGCTGCCGCTCGCCGATTCTCCCGGATGCAAAGAAGCGGCTTCTTTGCTCACAACATTGTGGAGAGCGCAGGGAGCTCCTGAGAGCGGTTTGTGCCGAAACATGCCTGGGACCGGCACTTAGCTTCGGAGAGCTGCGTATCGGCGTCTTCTGCGTGTCTTGCCGCTCTATACTCAGCCAAAAGCTTTTCCAGCATATCTTGCAAAGAGAAACTCTGCCAGGAAAGAAAACATCCAAAATCTTGTTCTAAAGCTTGCACGGAGGTCTGCAAAGAGTTTGGCAAGAATGAAAGGTAGTTGTCCAAAACTCGTTCTTTTCCAATAGAATAACCATGGAAAAGGCAGTGAGTGGTAAAGTACTGTTTTCTCTAAGTCTGAAGGCTGCCCACATTGTGCCTGCATGGTGCGGCTTGCATCTTCGCCTTTGGGAAGCTGCCGCTCGCCGATTCTCCCGCAGGCGAAGAAGCGGCTTCTTCGCACACAGAGCATTGGGCCGGTCGTGGTTTGCACCTAAGAGCGGTTTGTGCCGAAAGAAGCCCGGGACCGGCACTTAGCTTCGGAGAGCTGCGTATCTGCGTCTTCTGCGTGTCTTGCCGCTCTACACTCAGCCAAAATCTTTTCCAGCATATCTTGCAAAGAGAAACTCTGCCAGGAAAGAAAACATCCAAAATCTTGTTCTAAAGCTTGCACGGAGGTCTGCAAAGAGTTTGGCAAGAATGAAAGGTAGTTGTCCAAAACTCGTTCTTTTCCAATATAATAACCATGGAAAAGGCAGTGAGTGGTAAAGTACTGTTTTCTCTAAGTCTGAAGGCTGCCCACACTGTGCCTGCATGGTGCGGCTTGCATCTTCGCCTTTGGGAAGCTGCCGCTCGCCGATTCTCCCGGAGGCGAAGAAGCGGCTTCTTCGCACACAGAGCATTGTGGCGAGCGCAGGGAGCTCCTGAGAGCGGTTTGTGCCGAAAGAAGCCCGGGACCGGCACTTAGCTTCGGAGAGCTGCGTATCTGCGTCTTCTGCGTGTCTTGCCGCTCTACACTCAGCAAAAAGCTTTTCCAGCATATCTTGCAAAGAGATACTCTGCCAGGAAAGAAAACATCCAAAATCTTGTTCTAAAGCTTGCACGGAGGTCTGCAAAGAGTTTGGCAAGAATGAAAGGTAGTTGTCCAAAACTCGATCTTTTCCAATAGAATAACCATGGAAAAGGCAGGAGAGTGGTAAAGTACTGGTTTCTCTAAGTCTGAATGCTGCCCACACTGTGCCTGCATGGTGCGGCTTGCATCTTCGCCTTTGGGAAGCTGCCGCTCGCCGATTCTCCCGGAGGCGAAGAAGCGGCTTCTTTGCTCACAACATTGTGGAGAGCGCAGGGAGCTCCTGAGAGCGGTTTGTGCCGAAACATGCCTGGGACCGGCACTTAGCTTCGGAGAGCTGCGTATCGGCGTCTTCTGCGTGTCTTGCCGCTCTATACTCAGCAAAAAGCTTTTCCAGCATATCTTGCAAAGAGAAACTCTGCCAGGAAAGAAAACATCCAAAATCTTGTTCTAAAGCTTGCACGGAGGTCTGCAAAGAGTTTGGCAAGAATGAAAGGTAGTTGTCCAAAACTCGTTCTTTTCGAATAGAATAACAATGGACAAGGCAGGAGAGTGGTAAAGTAGTGGTTTCTCTAAGTCTGAATGCTGCCCACACTGTGCCTGCATGGTGCGGCTTGCATCTTCGCCTTTGGGAAGCTGCCGCTCGCCGATTCTCCCGGAGGCGAAGAAGCGGCTTCTTCGCACACAGAGCATTGGGCCGGTCGCGGTTGGCACCTAAGAGCGGTTTGTGCCGAAAGAAGCCCGGGACCGGCACTTAGCTTCGGAGAGCTGCGTATCTGCGTCTTCTGCGTGTCTTGCCGCTCTACACTCAGCCAAAAGCTTTTCCAGCATATCTTGCAAAGAGAAACTCTGCCAGGAAAGAAAACATCCAAAATCTTGTTCTAAAGCTTGCACGGAGGTCTGCAAAGAGTTTGGCAAGAATGAAAGGTAGTTGTCCAAAACTCGTTCTTTTCCAATAGAATAACCATGGGAAAGGCAGGAGAGTGGTATGTACTGGTTTCTATAAGTCTGAATGCCGCCCACACTGTGCCTGTGTGGTGCGGCTTGCATCTTCGCCTTTGGGAAGCTGCCGCTCACCGATTCTCCCGGAGGCGAAGAAGCGGCTTCTTTGCTCACAACATTGTGGCGAGCGCAGGGAGCTCCTGAGAGCAGTTTGTGCCGAAACATGCCTGGGACCGGCACTTAGCTTCGGAGAGCTGCATATCGGCGTCTTCTGCGTGTCTTGCCGCTCTACACTCAGCCAAAAGCTTTTCCACCATATCTTGCAAAGAGAAACTCTGCCAGGAAAGAAAACATCCAAAATCTTGTTCTAAAGCTTGCACGGAGGTCTGCAAAGAGTTTGGCAAGAATGAAAGGTAGTTGTCCAAAACTCGTTCTTTTCCAATATAATAACAATGGACAAGGCAGGAGAGTGGTAAAGTACTGTTTTCTCTAAGTCTGAATGCTGCCCGCACGGTGCCTGCATGGTGCGGCTTGCATCTTCGCCTTTGGGAAGCTGCCGCTCGCCGATTCTCCCGGAGGCGAAGAAGCGGCTTCTTCGCACACAGAGCATTGTGGCGAGCGCAGTGAGCTCCTTAGAGCGGTTTGTGCCGAAAGATGGACGGGACCGGCACTTAGCTTCGGAGAGCTGCGTATCTGCATCTTTTGCGTGTCTTGCCGCTCTACACTCAGCAAAAAGCTTTTCCACCATATCTTGCAAAGAGAAACTCTGCCAGGAAAGAAAACATCCAAAATCTTGTTCTAAAGCTTGCACGGAGGTCTGCAAAGAGTTTGGCAAGAATGAAAGGTAGTTGGCAGAAACTCGTTCTTTTCCAATATAATAACAATGGAAAGGAAGAGAGAGAGGTAAAGTATTGTTTTCTCTAAGTCTGAAGGCTGCCCACACTGTGCCTGCATGGTGCGGCTTGCATCTTCGCCTTTGGGAAGCTGCCGCTCGCCGATTCTCCCGGAGGCGAAGAAGCGGCTTCTTCGCACACAGAGCATTGTGGCCGGTCGCGGTTGGCACCTTAGAGCGGTTTGTGCCGAAAGAAGCCCGGGACCGGCACTTGGCTTCGGAGAGCTGCGTATCTGCGTCTTCTGCGTGTCTTGCCGCTCTACACTCAGCAAAAAGCTTTCCCACCATATCTTGCAAGGAGAAACTCTGCCAGGAAAGAAAACATCCAAAATCTTGTTCTAAAGCTTGCACGGAGGTCTGCAAAGAGTTTGGCAAGAATGAAAGGTAGTCGTCCAAAACTCGATCTTTTCCAATAGAATAACCATGGAAAAGGCAGGAGAGTGGTAAAGTACTGTTTTCTCTAAGTCTGAATGCTGCCCACACTGTGCCTGTGTGGTGCGGCTTGCATCTTCCCCTTTTGGAAGCTGCCGCTCGCCGATTCTCCCGGAGGCGAAGAAGCGGCTTCTTTGCTCACAACATTGTGGAGAGCGCAGGGAGCTCCTGAGAGCAGTTTGTGCCGAAACATGCCTGGGACCGGCACTTAGCTTCGGAGAGCTGCATATCGGCGTCTTCTGCGTGTCTTGCCGCTCTACACTCAGCCAAAAGCTTTTCCACCATATCTTGCAAAGAGAAACTCTGCCAGGAAAGAAAACATCCAAAATCTTGTTCTAAAGCTTGCACGGAGGTCTGCAAAGAGTTTGGCAAGAATGAAAGGTAGTTGTCCAAAACTCGTTCTTTTCGAATATAATAACAATGGACAAGGCAGGAGAGTGGTAAAGTACTGTTTTCTCTAAGTCTGAATGCTGCCCACACTGTGCCTGCATGGTGCGGCTTGCATCTTCGCCTTTGGGAAGCTGCCGCTCGCCGATTCTCCCGGAGGCGAAGAAGCGGCTTCTTCGCACACAGAGCATTGTGGCGAGCGCAGGGAGCTCCTGAGAGCGGTTTGTGCCGAAAGATGGACGGGACCGGCACTTAGCTTCGGAGAGCTGCGTATCTGCATCTTTTGCGTGTCTTGCCGCTCTACACTCAGCAAAAAGCTTTTCCACCATATCTTGCAAAGAGAAACTCTGCCAGGAAAGAAAACATCCAAAATCTTGTTCTAAAGCTTGCACGGAGGTCTGCAAAGAGTTTGGCAAGAATGAAAGGTAGTTGGGAGAAACTCGTTCTTTTCCAATATAATAACAATGGAAAGGAAGAGAGAGAGGTAAAGTACTGTTTTCTCTAAGTCTGAATGCTGCCCACACTGTGCCTGCATGGTGCGGCTTGCATCTTCGCCTTTGGGAAGCTGCCGCTCGCCGATTCTCCCGGAGGCGAAGAAGCGGCTTCTTCGCACACAGAGCATTGTGGCCGGTCGCGGTTGGCACCTTAGAGCGGTTTGTGCCGAAAGAAGCCCGGGACCGGCACTTGGCTTCGGAGAGCTGCGTATCTGCGTCTTCTGCGTGTCTTGCCGCTCTACACTCAGCAAAAAGCTTTCCCACCATATCTTGCAAAGAGAAACTCTGCCAGGAAAGAAAACATCCAAAATCTTGTTCTAAAGCTTGCACGGAGGTCTGCAAAGAGTTTGGCAAGAATGAAAGGTAGTTGTCCAAAACTCGATCTTTTCCAATAGAATAACCATGGACAAGGCAGGAGAGTGGTAAAGTACTGGTTTCTATAAGTCTGAATGCTGCCCACACTGTGCCTGTGTGGTGCGGCTTGCATCTTCCCCTTTGGGAAGCTGCCGCTCGCCGATTCTCCCGGATGCAAAGAAGCGGCTTCTTTGCTCACAACATTGTGGCGAGCGCAGGGAGCTCCTGAGAGCGGTTTGAGCCGAAACATTCCTGGGACCCGCACTTAGCTTCGGAGAGCTGCGTATCGGCGTCTTCTGCGTGTCTTGCCGCTCTATACTCAGCCAAAAGCTTTTCCACCATATCTTGCAAAGAGAAACTCTGCCAGGAAAGAAAACATCCAAAATCTTGTTCTAAAGCTTGCACGGAGGTCTGCAAAGAGTTTGGCAAGAATGAAAGGTAGTTGTCCAAAACTCGTTCTTTTCGAATAGAATAACAATGGACAAGGCAGGAGAGTGGTAAAGTAGTGGTTTCTCTAAGTCTGAATGCTGCCCACACTGTGCCTGCATGGTGCGGCTTGCATCTTCGCCTTTGGGAAGCTGCCGCTTGCCGATTCTCCCGGAGGCGAAGAAGCGGCTTCTTCGCACACAGAGCATTGTGGCGAGCGCAGGGAGCTCCTGAGAGCGGTTTGTGCCGAAAGAAGCCCGGGACCGGCACTTAGCTTCGGAGAGCTGCGTATCTGCGTCGTCTGCGTGTCTTGCCGCTCTACACTCAGCAAAAAGCTTTTCCACCATATCTTGCAAGGAGAAACTCTGCCAGGAAAGAAAACATCCAAAATCTTGTTCTAAAGCTTGCACGGAGGTCTGCAAAGAGTTTGGCAAGAATGAAAGGTAGTTGTCCAAAACTCGTTCTTTTCCAATAGAATAACCATGGAAAAGGCAGGAGAGTGGTAAAGTACTGTTTTCTCTAAGTCTGAAGGCTGCCCACACTGTGCCTGTGTGCTGCAGCTTGCATCTTCCCCTTTGGGAAGCTGCCGCTCGCCGATTCTCCCGGAGGGGAAGAAGCGGCTTCTTCGCACACAGAGCATTGTGGCGAGCGCAGGGAGCTCCTGAGAGCGGTTTGTGCCGAAAGAAGCCCGGGACCGGCACGTAGCTTCGGAGAGCTGCGTATCTGCGTCTTCTGCGTGTCTTGCCGCTCTACACTCAGCAAAAAGCTTTTCCACCATATCTTGCAAGGAGAAACTCTGCCAGGAAAGAAAACATCCAAAATCTTGTTCTAAAGCTTGCACGGAGGTCTGCAAAGAGTTTGGCAAGAATGAAAGGTAGTTGTCCAAAACTCGTTCTTTTCCAATAGAATAACCATGGAAAAGGCAGGAGAGTGGTAAAGTACTGTTTTCTCTAAGTCTGAAGGCTGCCCACACTGTGCCTGCATGGTGCGGCTTGCATCTTCGCCTTTGGGAAGCTGCCGCTCGCCGATTCTCCCGGAGGCGAAGAAGCGGCTTCTTCGCACACAGAGCATTGTGGCGAGCGCAGGGAGCTCCTGAGAGCGGTTTGTGCCGAAAGAAGCCCGGGACCGGCACTTAGCTTCGGAGAGCTGCGTATCTGCATCTTTTGCGTGTCTTGCCGCTCTACACTCAGCAAAAAGCTTTTCCACCATATCTTGCAAAGAGAAACTCTGCCAGGAAAGAAAACATCCAAAATCTTGTTCTAAAGCTTGCACGGAGGTCTGCAAAGAGTTTGGCAAGAATGAAAGGTAGTTGTCCAAAACTCGTTCTTTTCCAATAGAATAACCATGGAAAAGGCAGGAGAGTGGTAAAGTACTGTTTTCTCTAAGTCTGAATGCTGCCCACACTGTGGCTGTGTGGTGCGGCTTGCATCTTCCCCTTTGGGAAGCTGCCGCTCGCCGATTCTCCCAGATGCAAAGAAGCGGCTTCTTTGCTCACAACATTGTGGAGAGCGCAGGGAGCTCCTGAGAGCGGTTTGTGCCGAAACATGCCTGGGACCGGCACTTAGCTTCGGAGAGCTGCGTATCGGCGTCTTCTGCGTGTCTTGCCGCTCTATACTCAGCCAAAAGCTTTCCCACCATATCTTGCAAAGAGAAACTCTGCCAGGAAAGAAAACATCCAAAATCTTGTTCTAAAGCTTGCACGGAGGTCTGCAAAGAGTTTGGCAAGAATGAAAGGTAGTTGTCCAAAACTCGTTCTTTTCGAATATAATAACAATGGACAAGGCAGGAGAGTGGTAAAGTAGTGGTTTCTCTAAGTCTGAAGGCTGCCCACACTGTGCCTGCATGGTGCGGCTTGCATCTTCGCCTTTGGGAAGCTGCCGCTCGCCGATTCTCCCGGAGGCGAAGAAGCGGCTTCTTCGCAGACAGAGCATTGGGCCGGTCGCAGTTTGCACCTAAGAGCGGTTTGTGCCGAAAGAAGCCCGGGACCGGCACTTAGCTTCGGAGAGCTGCGTATCTGCGTCTTCTGCGTGTCTTGCCGCTCAACACTCAGCCAAAATCTTTTCCACCATATCTTGCAAAGAGAAACTCTGCCAGGAAAGAAAACATCCAAAATCTTGTTCTAAAGCTTGCACGGAGGTCTGCAAAGAGTTTGGCAAGAATGAAAGGTAGTTGTCCAAAACTCGATCTTTTCCAATATAATAACCATGGAAAAGGCAGTGAGTGGTAAAGTACTGTTTTTTCTAAGTCTGAAGGCTGCCCACACTGTGCCTGCATGGTGCGGCTTGCATCTTCGCCTTTGGGAAGCTGCCGCTCGCCGATTCTCCCGGAGGCGAAGAAGCGGCTTCTTCGCACACAGAGCATTGGGCCGGTCGCGGTTTGCACCTAAGAGCGGTTTGTGCCGAAAGAAGCCCGGGACCGGCACTTAGCTTCGGAGAGCTGCGTATCTGCGTCTTCTGCGTGTCTTGCCGCTCTACACTCAGCAAAAAGCTTTTCCACCATATCTTGCAAGGAGAAACTCTGCCAGGAAAGAAAACATCCAAAATCTTGTTCTAAAGCTTGCACGGAGGTCTGCAAAGAGTTTGGCAAGAATGAAAGGTAGTTGTCCAAAACTCGTTCTTTTCCAATAGAATAAGCATGGAAAAGGCAGGAGAGTGGTAAAGTACTGTTTTCTCTAAGTCTGAAGGCTGCCCACACTGTGCCTGCATGGTGCGGCTTGCATCTTCGCCTTTGGGAAGCTGCCGCTCGCCGATTCTCCCGGAGGCGAAGAAGCGGCTTCTTCGCACACAGAGCATTGGGCCGGTCGCGGTTGGCACCTAAGAGCGGTTTGTGCCGAAAGAAGCCCGGGACCGGCACTTAGCTTCGGAGAGCTGCGTATCTGCGTCTTCTGCGTGTCTTGCCGCTCTACACTCAGCCAAAAGCTTTTCCACCATATCTTGCAAAGAGAAACTCTGCCAGGAAAGAAAACATCCAAAATCTTGTTCTAAAGCTTGCACGGAGGTCTGCAAAGAGTTTGGCAAGAATGAAAGGTAGTTGTCCAAAACTCGTTCTTTTCCAATATAATAACCATGGAAAAGGCAGTGAGTGGTAAAGTACTGTTTTCTCTAAGTCTGAAGGCTGCCCACACTGTGCCTGTGTGCTGCAGCTTGCATCTTCGCCTTTGGGAAGCTGCCGCTCGCCGATTCTCCCGCAGGCGAAGAATCGGCTTCTTCGCACACAGAGCATTGTGGCGAGCGCAGGGAGCTCCTGAGAGCGGTTTGTGCCGAAAGAAGCCCGGGACCGGCACTTAGCTTCGGAGAGCTGCGTATCTGCGTCTTCTGCGTGTCTTGCCGCTCTACACTCAGCCAAAAGCTTTTCCAGCATATCTTGCAAAGAGAAACTCTGCCAGGAAAGAAAACATCCAAAATCTTGTTCTAAAGCTTGCACGGAGGTCTGCAAAGAGTTTGGCAAGAATGAAAGGTAGTTGTCCAAAACTCGATCTTTTCCAATAGAATAACCATGGAAAAGGCAGGAGAGTGGTAAAGTACTGTTTTCTCTAAGTCTGAATGCTGCCCACACTGTGCCTGCATGGTGCAGCTTGCATCTTCGCCTTTGGGAAGCTGCCGCTCGCCGATTCTCCCGGAGGCGAAGAAGCGGCTTCTTTGCTCACAACATTGTGGAGAACGCAGGGAGCTCCTGAGAGCGGTTTGTGCCGAAACATGCCTGGGACCGGCACTTAGCTTCGGAGAGCTGCGTATCGGCGTCTTCTGCGTGTCTTGCCGCTCTATACTCAGCCAAAAGCTTTTCCAGCATATCTTGCAAAGAGAAACTCTGCCAGGAAAGAAAACATCCAAAATCTTGTTCTAAAGCTTGCACGGAGGTCTGCAAAGAGTTTGGCAAGAATGAAAGGTAGTTGTCCAAAACTCGTTCTTTTCCAATAGAATAACCATGGAAAAGGCAGGAGAGTGGTAAAGTACTGTT
Organism: Molothrus aeneus; assembly: GCF_037042795.1. Taxonomy (NCBI): domain Eukaryota; kingdom Metazoa; phylum Chordata; class Aves; order Passeriformes; family Icteridae; genus Molothrus; species Molothrus aeneus. The sequence continues at coordinate 414,898 of NW_027099218.1, read as the reverse complement.
TTCTCGAAGTCTGAAGGCTGCCCACACTGTGCCTGTGTGCTGCAGCTTGCATCTTCGCCTTTGGGAAGCTGCCGCTCGCCGATTCTCCCGGAGGCGAAGAAGCGGCTTCTTCGCACACAGAGCATTGTGGCGAGCGCTGGGAGCTCCTGAGAGCGGTTTGTGCCGAAAGAAGCCCGGGACCGGCACTTAGCTTCGGAGAGCTGCGTATCGGCGTCGTCTGCGTGTCTTGCCGCTCTACACTCAGCCAAAAGCTTTTCCACCATATCTTGCAAGGAGAAACTCTGCCAGGAAAGAAAACATCCAAAATCTTGTTCTAAAGCTTGCACGGAGGTCTGCAAAGAGTTTGGCAAGAATGAAAGGTAGTTGTCCAAAACTCGTTCTTTTCCAATAGAATAACCATGGAAAAGGCAGGAGAGTGGTAAAAGTACTGTTTTCTCTAAGTCTGAAGGCTGCCCACACTGTGCCTGTGTGCTGCAGCTTGCATCTTCGCCTTTGGGAAGCTGCCGCTCGCCGATTCTCCCGGAGGCGAAGAAGCGGCTTCTTCGCACACAGAGCATTGTGGCGAGCGCAGGGAGCTCCTGAGAGCGGTTTTTGCCGAAAGAAGCCCGGGACCGGCACTTAGCTTCAGAGAGCTGCGTATCTGCGTCTTCTGCGTGTCTTGCCGCTCTACATTCAGCAAAAAGCTTTTCCACCATATCTTGCAAGGAGAAACTCTGCCAGGAAAGAAAACATCCAAAATCTTGTTCTAAAGCTTGCACGGAGGTCTGCAAAGAGTTTGGCAAGAATGAAAGGTAGTTGTCCAAAACTCGATCTTTTCCAATAGAATAACCATGGAAAAGGCAGGAGAGTGGTAAAGTACTGGTTTCTCTAAGTCTGAATGCTGCCCACACTGTGCCTGCATGGTGCAGCTTGCATCTTCGCCTTTGGGAAGCTGCCGCTCGCCGATTCTCCCGGAGGCGAAGAAGCGGCTTCTTTGCTCACAACATTGTGGAGAGCGCAGGGAGCTCCTGAGAGCGGTTTGTGCCGAAACATGCCTGGGACCGGCACTTAGCTTCGGAGAGCTGCGTATCGGCGTCTTCTGCGTGTCTTGCCACTCTATACTCAGCCAAAAGCTTTTCCACCATATCTTGCAAAGAGAAACTCTGCCAGGAAAGAAAACATCCAAAATCTTGTTCTAAAGCTTGCACGGAGGTCTGCAAAGAGTTTGGCAAGAATGAAAGGTAGTTGTCCAAAACTCGTTCTTTTCCAATAGAATAACCATGGAAAAGGCAGGAGAGTGGTAAAGTACTGTTTTCTCGAAGTCTGAAGGCTGCCCACACTGTGCCTGTGTGCTGCAGCTTGCATCTTCGCCTTTGGGAAGCTGCCGCTCGCCGATTCTCCCGGAGGCGAAGAAGCGGCTTCTTCGCACACAGAGCATTGTGGCGAGCGCCGGGAGCTCCTGAGAGCGGTTTGTGCCGAAAGAAGCCCGGGACCGGCACTTAGCTTCGGAGAGCTGCGTATCGGCGTCGTCTGCGTGTCTTGCCGCTCTACACTCAGCAAAAAGCTTTTCCACCATATCTTGCAAGGAGAAACTCTGCCAGGAAAGAAAACATCCAAAATCTTGTTCTAAAGCTTGCACGGAGGTCTGCAAAGAGTTTGGCAAGAATGAAAGGTAGTTGTCCAAAACTCGTTCTTTTCCAATAGAATAACCATGGAAAAGGCAGGAGAGTGGTAAAAGTACTGTTTTCTCTAAGTCTGAAGGCTGCCCACACTGTGCCTGTGTGCTGCAGCTTGCATCTTCGCCTTTGGGAAGCTGCCGCTCGCCGATTCTCCCGGAGGCGAAGAAGCGGCTTCTTCGCACACAGAGCATTGTGGCGAGCGCAGGGAGCTCCTGAGAGCGGTTTGTGCCGAAAGAAGCCCGGGACCGGCACTTAGCTTCGGAGAGCTGCGTATCTGCGTCTTCTGCGTGTCTTGCCGCTCTACATTCAGCAAAAAGCTTTTCCACCATATCTTGCAAGGAGAAACTCTGCCAGGAAAGAAAACATCCAAAATCTTGTTCTAAAGCTTGCACGGAGGTCTGCAAAGAGTTTGGCAAGAATGAAAGGTAGTTGTCCAAAACTCGATCTTTTCGAATATAATAACCATGGAAAAGGCAGGAGAGTGGTAAAGTACTGTTTTCTCTAAGTCTGAATGCTGCCCACACTGTGCCTGCGTGGTGCGGCTTGCATCTTCGCCTTTGGGAAGCTGCCGCTCGCCGATTCTCCCGGAGGCAAAGAAGCGGCTTCTTTGCTCACAACATTGTGGAGAGCGCAGGGAGCTCCTGAGAGCGGTTTGTGCCGAAACATGCCTGGGACCGGCACTTAGCTTCGGAGAGCTGCATATCGGCGTCTTCTGCGTGTCTTGCCGCTCTACACTCAGCCAAAAGCTTTTCCACCATATCTTGCAAAGAGAAACTCTGCCAGGAAAGAAAACATCCAAAATCTTGTTCTAAAGCTTGCACGGAGGTCTGCAAAGAGTTTGGCAAGAATGAAAGGTAGTTGTCCAAAACTCGTTCTTTTCGAATATAATAACAATGGACAAGGCAGGAGAGTGGTAAAGTACTGTTTTCTCTAAGTCTGAATGCTGCCCACACTGTGCCTGCATGGTGCGGCTTGCATCTTCGCCTTTGGGAAGCTGCCGCTCGCCGATTCTCCCGGAGGCGAAGAAGCGGCTTCTTCGCACACAGAGCATTGTGCCGGTCGAGGTTTGCACCTAAGAGCGGTTTGTGCCGAAAGAAGCCCGGGACCGGCACTTAGCTTCGGAGAGCTGCGTATCTGCGTCTTCTGCGTGTCTTGCCGCTCTACACTCAGCAAAAAGCTTTTCCACCATATCTTGCAAGGAGAAACTCTGCCAGGAAAGAAAACATCCAAAATCTTGTTCTTAAGCTTGCACGGGGGTTGTGGGATCTCAGCACATCATTCCTGATGTTCAGAGATGCCAGGAGAACCCTTGGGAGTCTCGAAAATCCTAGAATGTTGCCAAGAGTGTCTGGTGGCTTGATTTTGATCCATCCACAGAAATAACAAGAGTTTGAAGACAAGAGAATCACTTTAGAGTATAAGGTGTAAAATAGACACATTTAGAAAGTGAAATATAGATTTTAAGGTTTTTTAAGTACAGGGGGGTTATGGAGACAAGATGGAGGGATCAAGGCGTGTCTTGTCCTTCTTCTTCCTTCTTCTTGTCCTCCATCTCCTGTGGTGATGTTGGCATTTAGGGATTAGTTTATGGTGAAAGTGCACTTGCCAACATGAGTGAAAAGCATTGAGAAATAAAAGTAAATATTGTGTACGTAGATATTAGTATAAAAAGACATGACCGCCCCGTGGGTGGTCAGAGAGTGCCTGTAACTGCTTGCAGATCAGACCTCTGTTGAGCAGACAGAAAATTTTGTAGATAAAAAATAATAAACAACCTGAAGACCGAAAAGCTGAAGAGTCCAGACTCGTCCTTTAAAACGCGTGCCACCCAAGAACCACACTACCCGTGTCGGGGCAGAGACAGACAGCCGAACCCAACATTTGGCGTCCCTGGGTGGGCACCCAGTGGGCAGCCGGTGGGCACCCGGCGGACGACCCAGTGAGCTACTTGGCAGCAACCGGCGATCCAGCAGCATCCGGCAGCACTCGCTGAGCCACGGTGAGCTCTGTTGTGCACCTCTTGCACAGGGGCAGCCTTGAAGCTCCGAGTGGGCAGTTCCCGAACTGGACTCATTCCCAGGAGAGCACTGATAACTCCTTGGGAAAACAGCCAGAAAGCAGCCAGCAGAATCTGCAGAAGCGGCGGCCGCAGAGAACACCGCACTCCACCTCCACCGAAGAAAGTTCGTAGCAGGACAGCCCGGATCGGAATCGGAAAAGGCGCCTCCGAATCCATCTCCTGTGACCTGCAGGCCAGAGACCAGGAGCCTTCGGACTGCTCTGACGACAGGAATTCGGTGAGAAGGTCAAGAATTAAGAACATGGGGGGTACACTTTCCCAGGAACAAATAGAAATTCTGTCCGACCTACAGGGCGTGGCAGACACACACACAAGGGGGATCCCAAAGAAAAAGCTTAGAGAATTACTGCTGTGGGTGCGGTGTAATTACCCGTACTCAGAAACACGGTTGTTATTTGAAGTAGGCTTTTGGCAAGAAGTTAACAGACACCTATATTTTCTAGCCACCAATGATGATAAGACAGCCTTGAAATTGCTGTCTTCAGCAAGAATTATGTTAGAGGCGACCTCGACTCAGTTGAGAGGGTCAGCCAGGCAACAAGTTGTTGCGGGTCCCAAAAGGGCGGAGGGACCAGAGCAAGGCTCCAAGCAGAGATTGGCTCTGATCTCAATTAGCCCGGGGGGAAAGGTGCCCGAGAAAAGGGGACCGGGAAAAATGTCATTGCCTTCAGTCCCACCATCCCGAAAACCCAAGGGAACCCGAAAGCGCCCCGAAACTCCAGAGAGTGTGAGGGTTTCAGACTCTGACTCAGACACAGATGATGCCATTCTACTCCCTGATGAAATAAAGTTTTCTCCTAGCGATATCGAGGAATCAGAGGGAGAGGAGGTGGAAAAAGTGGCGGAGTCGGGGAGGGGGGTTCAAAGGGAACAAGCGGGGAGGGGGGATGCGCTCTCTCGCGGCATGCACGGCGGCGCGGAAGCGGCGGCGGCCGGCGGGGGGGGCGTGGAGGCGATGGGAGACACGGGTTCTGATGCGGCTTTTGCGAGCACAACGCCGAAAGCAGCGGCGGCTCCATTTAGCGCGGTGTCAAAAATGCGCGGGTCGAGCAAGACTCAAAAGATGACCGGGGAGGACTTTCAAACCAGCGCGGCGGCGTCAGACACGGGCAGCAAGAGCGGAGCAGCTGCAGAGCTCCAGCGAGCTGCCACGGAGGGACGCAGGAGACGCGCGGTGGTGACGTCAGACCCAGAAATCTGGACCCGGAGATCGGCTCGAATCGCAGCGCGAAGGGGGGCACCCGCGGGGGGGGGGCTGCGCGCTTCGGCGGGAGGTGTGGATACAGCGTCAGAGGAGGAGGAGAAAGGGGCAAGAACAGACAATAGGGAGGAGACTTCAGAGGTGGAGCGGGACAGAGACAGTGACGTCAGTACAGGGGAGGCAGGGGGCGTCCCCGAAAGCACGCATGCGCGGGAAGTGCCGGCGGAGCGAGGTCGGGGGCGGGTCCGATCCTCTGTGACGTCTGGGGCGAAAAGGAGGGGCCACGTTCGGGGTTCGACATCCCGGGGCTCCACCCCCTCTCCGAGACCGATGCCTTTAGTTTCAAATCCTATGGTTCAAACCCCTTCCACTCAAAAGCATTCAAGTATTCAGCCCTCAATGTCAGCTCAGTTAACAGCCATGCAAACTCGGTCTCAAACACGGCTGCAAGCGCTGCAGTCTGCAAAAGAGGAGAACACAGATTCCAGAGGCAGAGAAACGAGTACGCAGACAGAGGAAGAAACTCAAGTTGTGAACAGCGACTCGGAAGAAAAACGAAAAGAATAAAAACTTTGGAGGGTTTTTTCCTTTGTAGCTTTGAGTGGGAGCATGACAATGAAATATTATAAGGGTGAAGTCATGAGCTTCATGATGCTCATGCTTTTATCTGTTGCTTTAAGCAATAGAGCAAATCTACCTGTCAGTCAGCCAAAACAAAATGTTTGGGAAGCGTTAGCCCAAGCAGCAAATTTAGAAAGTATCTGCCTGACACATTCGAAACCAAGGAAACCATTCACAGCATGCATGGTTGGGTTGCCAGTGGGCGAATGGCCAATTCCAGGGCATTCTCCAATAGAGATTTCGCAAGTCATTAAAGATCCTGTGAATGAATGGTGTGCTTGGACACATCTTTTACCTGTGGCTTCTACCGAACCGCAGAAACTAGAAATTTTTGAGTCCACAACAATGGAGCTATGCATGAAATTCGAAATTTCGAATGTGTCAAGGGCAAACAAAAGTGTTGATGTCACACCAAATCACGAATATTATAGAAACGCATCAGCTTAGTGCAATCACACAGTGACGACAGCCAAAGGATCAATCCAAGTTCCAGTGCAATTGCCACGTGGGTTGTTTTTAATTTGTGGAGACAAAATTTGGCACGGCATTCCTGCAAATGCCAAGGGAAGTCCATGCAGCATTAGGAGAATTTCAATGTTGTCACCAGATTTGAAAGTGTTAAGAGAGCAAAAACACAAAGAAAAAAAGTCCTTGCAACATTACAGTGTAAACTGTGATGATGAAGTGTACACTTGAGACAAGGCAAAGAGAATTGCAGCAGCAATTTTCTCACCTCAGACAGCGTCGGGGGTAGCCTTGACTCAACTGGACCACATAAGTTGTTGGTTGAGCAAGCATGCTCAATCAATCTCTCTCGCTTTGAGTGATATGTTAAAAGACGTAAGCAGTGTGAGAGAAGCAACTCTGCAAAATAGAGCAGCAATCGATTATCTATTGCTTGCTCATAGACATAGATGTGAAGAGTTTGAAAGAATGTGCTGCATGAATCTCTCAGATCATTCGAGATCTAAGCGAAGTCACTAGATCATAGATTGATGATTTGGCGAGATTTTTTGATCTTTCTCCCTTATAGAGAGAGTTTCTAAAAATGAGATTTTATATTTTAATAATTCTCTTAGTCCTCATGCTCATCGTCCCATGCATCTTTTTGTGTGTGAGACGTGTCATGAGTCAAGTTGCCAAAGAAGTCTTCTTAGTGCAAACAGAAGGGGGAGATGTGGGATCTCAGCACATCATTCCTGATGTTCAGAGATGCCAGGAGAACCCTTGGGAGTCTCGAAAATCCTAGAATGTTGCCAAGAGTGTCTGGTGGCTTGATTTTGATCCATCCACAGAAATAACAAGAGTTTGAAGACAAGAGAATCACTTTAGAGTATAAGGTGTAAAATAGACACATTTAGAAAGTGAAATATAGATTTTAAGGTTTTTTAAGTACAGGGGGGTTATGGAGACAAGATGGAGGGATCAAGGCGTGTCTTGTCCTTCTTCTTCCTTCTTCTTGTCCTCCATCTCCTGTGGTGATGTTGGCATTTAGGGATTAGTTTATGGTGAAAGTGCACTTGCCAACATGAGTGAAAAGCATTGAGAAATAAAAGTAAATATTGTGTACGTAGATATTAGTATAAAAAGACATGACCGCCCCGTGGGTGGTCAGAGAGTGCCTGTAACTGCTTGCAGATCAGACCTCTGTTGAGCAGACAGAAAATTTTGTAGATAAAAAATAATAAACAACCTGAAGACCGAAAAGCTGAAGAGTCCAGACTCGTCCTTTAAAACGCGTGCCACCCAAGAACCACACTACCCGTGTCGGGGCAGAGACAGACAGCCGAACCCAACAGGGGGTCTGCAAAGAGTTTGGCAAGAATGAAAGGTAGTTGTCCAAAACTCGTTCTTTTCCAATAGAATAACCATGGAAAAGGCAGGAGAGTGGTAAAGTACTGTTTTCTCTAAGTCTGATGGCTGCCCACACTGTGCCTGCATGGTGCGGCTTGCATCTTCGCCTTTGGGAAGCTGCCGCTCGCCGATTCTCCCGGAGGCGAAGAAGCGGCTTCTTCGCACACAGAGCATTGTGGCGAGCGCAGGGAGCTCCTGAGAGCGGTTTGTGCCGAAACATGCCTGGGACCGGCACTTAGCTTCGGAGAGCTGCGTATCTGCATCTTTTTCGTGTCTTGCCGCTCTACACTCAGCAAAAAGCTTTCCCACCATATCTTGCAAAGAGAAACTCTGCCAGGAAAGAAAACATCCAAAATCTTGTTCTAAAGCTTGCACGGAGGTCTGCAAAGAGTTTGGCAAGAATGAAAGGTAGTTGGCAGAAACTCGTTCTTTTCCAATATAATAACAATGGAAAGGAAGAGAGAGAGGTAAAGTACTGTTTTCTCTAAGTCTGAATGCTGCCCACACTGTGCCTGCATGGTGCGGCTTGCATCTTCGCCTTTGGGAAGCTGCCGCTCGCCGATTCTCCCGGAGGCGAAGAAGCGGCTTCTTCGCACACAGAGCATTGTGGCGAGCGCAGGGAGCTCCTGAGAGCGGTTTGTGCCGAAAGAAGCCCGGGACCGGCACTTAGCTTCGGAGAGCTGCGTATCTGCGTCTTCTGCGTGTCTTGCCGCTCTACACTCAGCAAAAAGCTTTTCCACCATATCTTGCAAGGAGAAACTCTGCCAGGAAAGAAAACATCCAAAATCTTGTTCTAAAGCTTGCACGGAGGTCTGCAAAGAGTTTGGCAAGAATGAAAGGTAGCTGTCCAAAACTCGATCTTTTCCAATAGAATAACCATGGAAAAGGCAGGAGAGTGGTAAAGTACTGTTTTCTCTAAGTCTGAAGGCTGCCCACACTGTGCCTGCATGGTGCGGCTTGCATCTTCCCCTTTGGGAAGCTGCCGCTCGCCGATTCTCCCGGATGCAAAGAAGCGGCTTCTTCGCACACAGAGCATTGTGGCAAGCGCAGGGAGCTCCTGAGAGCGGTTTGTGCCGAAACATTCCTGGGACCGGCACTTAGCTTCGGAGAGCTGCGTATCTGCATCTTTTGCGTGTCTTGCCGCTCTACACTCAGCAAAAAGCTTTCCCACCATATCTTGCAAGGAGAAACTCTGCCAGGAAAGAAAACATCCAAAATCTTGTTCTAAAGCTTGCACGGAGGTCTGCAAAGAGTTTGGCAAGAATGAAAGGTAGTTGTCCAAAACTCGTTCTTTTCCAATAGAATAACCATGGAAAAGGCAGGAGAGTGGTAAAGTACTGTTTTCTCTAAGTCTGAAGGCTGCCCACACTGTGCCTGTGTGCTGCAGCTTGCATCTTCGCCTTTGGGAAGCTGCCGCTCGCCGATTCTCCCGGAGGCGAAGAAGCGGCTTCTTCGCACACAGAGCATTGTGGCGAGCGCAGGGAGCTCCTGAGAGCGGTTTGTGCCGAAAGAAGCCCGGGACCGGCACTTAGCTTCAGAGAGCTGCGTATCTGCGTCTTCTGCGTGTCTTGCCGCTCTACACTCAGCAAAAAGCTTTTCCACCATATCTTGCAAGGAGAAACTCTGCCAGGAAAGAAAACATCCAAAATCTTGTTCTAAAGCTTGCACGGAGGTCTGCAAAGAGTTTGGAAAGAATGAAAGGTAGTTGTCCAAAACTCGTTCTTTTCCAATAGAATAACCATGGAAAAGGCAGGAGAGTGGTAAAGTACTGGTTTCTATAAGTCTGAATGCTGCCCACACTGTGCCTGTGTGGTGCGGCTTGTATCTTCCCCTTTGGGAAGCTGCCGCTCGCCGATTCTCCCGGAGGCAAAGAAGCGGCTTCTTTGCTCACAACATTGTGGCGAGCGCAGGGAGCTCCTGAAAGCGGTTTGTGCCGAAACATGCCTGGGACCGGCACTTAGCTTCGGAGAGCTGCGTATCGGCGTCTTCTGCGTGTCTTGCCGCTCTACACTCAGCCAAAAGCTTTTCCACCATATCTTGCAAAGAGAAACTCTGCCAGGAAAGAAAACATCCAAAATCTTGTTCTAAAGCTTGCACGGAGGTCTGCAAAGAGTTTGGCAAGAATGAAAGGTAGTTGTCCAAAACTCGTTCTTTTCGAATATAATAACAATGGACAAGGCAGGAGAGTGGTAAAGTACTGTTTTCTCTAAGTCTGAAGGCTGCCCACACTGTGCCTGCATGGTGCGGCTTGCATCTTCGCCTTTGGGAAGCTGCCGCTCGCCGATTCTCCCGGAGGCGAAGAAGCGGCTTCTTCGCATACAGAGCATTGTGCCGGTCGCGGTTTGCACCTAAGAGCGGTTTGTGCCGAAAGAAGCCCGGGACCGGCACTTAGCTTCGGAGAGCTGCGTATCTGCGTCTTCTGCGTGTCTTGCTGCTCTACACTCAGCAAAAAGCTTCCCCACCATATCTTGCAAGGAGAAACTCTGCCAGGAAAGAAAACATCCAAAATCTTGTTCTAAAGCTTGCACGGAGGTCTGCAAAGAGTTTGGCAAGAATGAAAGGTAGTTGTCCAAAACTCGTTCTTTTCCAATAGAATAACCATGGAAAAGGCAGGAGAGTGGTAAAGTACTGTTTTCTCTAAGTCTGAAGGCTGCCCACACTGTGCCTGTGTGCTGCAGCTTGCATCTTCGCCTTTGGGAAGCTGCCGCTCGCCGATTCTCCCGGAGGCGAAGAAGCGGCTTCTTCGCACACAGAGCATTGTGGCGAGCGCAGGGAGCTCCTGAGAGCGGTTTGTGCCGAAAGAAGCCCGGGACCGGCACTTAGCTTCAGAGAGCTGCGTATCTGCGTCTTCTGCGTGTCTTGCCGCTCTACACTCAGCAAAAAGCTTTTCCACCATATCTTGCAAGGAGAAACTCTGCCAGGAAAGAAAACATCCAAAATCTTGTTCTAAAGCTTGCACGGAGGTCTGCAAAGAGTTTGGAAAGAATGAAAGGTAGTTGTCCAAAACTCGTTCTTTTCCAATAGAATAACCATGGAAAAGGCAGGAGAGTGGTAAAGTACTGGTTTCTATAAGTCTGAATGCTGCCCACACTGTGCCTGTGTGGTGCGGCTTGTATCTTCCCCTTTGGGAAGCTGCCGCTCGCCGATTCTCCCGGAGGCAAAGAAGCGGCTTCTTTGCTCACAACATTGTGGCGAGCGCAGGGAGCTCCTGAAAGCGGTTTGTGCCGAAACATGCCTGGGACCGGCACTTAGCTTCGGAGAGCTGCGTATCGGCGTCTTCTGCGTGTCTTGCCGCTCTACACTCAGCCAAAAGCTTTTCCACCATATCTTGCAAAGAGAAACTCTGCCAGGAAAGAAAACATCCAAAATCTTGTTCTAAAGCTTGCACGGAGGTCTGCAAAGAGTTTGGCAAGAATGAAAGGTAGTTGTCCAAAACTCGTTCTTTTCGAATATAATAACAATGGACAAGGCAGGAGAGTGGTAAAGTACTGTTTTCTCTAAGTCTGAAGGCTGCCCACACTGTGCCTGCATGGTGCGGCTTGCATCTTCGCCTTTGGGAAGCTGCCGCTCGCCGATTCTCCCGGAGGCGAAGAAGCGGCTTCTTCGCATACAGAGCATTGTGCCGGTCGCGGTTTGCACCTAAGAGCGGTTTGTGCCGAAAGAAGCCCGGGACCGGCACTTAGCTTCGGAGAGCTGCGTATCTGCGTCTTCTGCGTGTCTTGCTGCTCTACACTCAGCAAAAAGCTTCCCCACCATATCTTGCAAGGAGAAACTCTGCCAGGAAAGAAAACATCCAAAATCTTGTTCTAAAGCTTGCACGGAGGTCTGCAAAGAGTTTGGCAAGAATGAAAGGTAGTTGTCCAAAACTCGTTCTTTTCCAATAGAATAACCATGGAAAAGGCAGGAGAGTGGTAAAGTACTGTTTTCTCTAAGTCTGAAGGCTGCCCACACTGTGCCTGTGTGCTGCAGCTTGCATCTTCGCCTTTGGGAAGCTGCCGCTCGCCGATTCTCCCGGAGGCGAAGAAGCGGCTTCTTCGCACACAGAGCATTGTGGCGAGCGCAGGGAGCTCCTGAGAGCGGTTTGTGCCGAAAGAAGCCCGGGACCGGCACTTAGCTTCGGAGAGCTGCGTATCTGCGTCTTCTGCGTGTCTTGCCGATCTACACTCAGCAAAAAGCTTTTCCACCATATCTTGCAAGGAGAAACTCTGCCAGGAAAGAAAACATCCAAAATCTTGTTCTAAAGCTTGCACGGAGGTCTGCAAAGAGTTTGGCAAGAATGAAAGGTAGTTGTCCAAAACTCGTTCTTTTCCAATAGAATAACCATGGAAAAGGCAGGAGAGTGGTAAAGTACTGTTTTCTCTAAGTCTGATGGCTGCCCACACTGTGCCTGCATGGTGCGGCTTGCATCTTCGCCTTTGGGAAGCTGCCGCTCGCCGATTCTCCCGGAGGCGAAGAAGCGGCTTCTTCGCACACAGAGCATTGTGGCGAGCGCAGGGAGCTCCTGAGAGCGGTTTGTGCCGAAACATGCCTGGGACCGGCACTTAGCTTCGGAGAGCTGCGTATCTGCATCTTCTGCGTGTCTTGCCGCTCTACACTCAGCAAAAAGCTTTCCCACCATATCTTGCAAAGAGAAACTCTGCCAGGAAAGAAAACATCCAAAATCTTGTTCTAAAGCTTGCACGGAGGTCTGCAAAGAGTTTGGCAAGAATGAGAGGTAGTTGTCCAAAACTCGTTCTTTTCCAATATAATAACAATGGAAAGGAAGAGAGAGAGGTAAAGTACTGTTTTCTCTAAGTCTGAATGCTGCCCACACTGTGCCTGCATGGTGCGGCTTGCATCTTCGCCTTTGGGAAGCTGCCGCTCGCCGATTCTCCCGGAGGCGAAGAAGCGGCTTCTTCGCACACAGAGCATTGGGCCGGTCGCGGTTTGCACCTAAGAGCGGTTTGTGCCGAAAGAAGCCCGGGACCGGCACTTAGCTTCGGAGAGCTGCGTATCTGCGTCTTCTGCGTGTCTTGCCGCTCTACACTCAGCCAAAAGCTTTTCCAGCATATCTTGCAAAGAGAAACTCTGCCAGGAAAGAAAACATCCAAAATCTTGTTCTAAAGCTTGCACGGAGGTCTGCAAAGAGTTTGGCAAGAATGAAAGGTAGTTGTCCAAAACTCGTTCTTTTCCAATAGAATAACCATGGAAAAGGCAGGAGAGTGGTAAAGTACTGGTTTCTCTAAGTCTGAATGCTGCCCACACTGTGCCTGCATGGTGCAGCTTGCATCTTCGCCTTTGGGAAGCTGCCGCTCGCCGATTCTCCCGGAGGCGAAGAAGCGGCTTCTTTGCTCACAACATTGTGGAGAGCGCAGGGAGCTCCTGAGAGCGGTTTGTGCCGAAACATGCCTGGGACCGGCACTTAGCTTCGGAGAGCTGCGTATCGGCGTCTTCTGCGTGTCTTGCCGCTCTATACTCAGCCAAAAGCTTTTCCACCATATCTTGCAAAGAGAAACTCTGCCAGGAAAGAAAACATCCAAAATCTTGTTCTAAAGCTTGCACGGAGGTCTGCAAAGAGTTTGGCAAGAATGAAAGGTAGTTGTCCAAAACTCGTTCTTTTCCAATAGAATAACCATGGAAAAGGCAGGAGAGTGGTAAAGTACTGTTTTCTCTAAGTCTGAAGGCTGCCCACACTGTGCCTGTGTGCTGCAGCTTGCATCTTCGCCTTTGGGAAGCTGCTGCTCGCCGATTCTCCCGGAGGCGAAGAAGCGGCTTCTTCGCACACAGAGCATTGTGGCGAGCGCAGGGAGCTCCTGAGAGCGGTTTGTGCCGAAAGAAGCCCGGGACCGGCACTTAGCTTCAGAGAGCTGCGTATCTGCGTCTTCTGCGTGTCTTGCCGCTCTACATTCAGCAAAAAGCTTTTCCACCATATCTTGCAAGGAGAAACTCTGCCAGGAAAGAAAACATCCAAAATCTTGTTCTAAAGCTTGCACGGAGGTCTGCAAAGAGTTTGGCAAGAATGAAAGGTAGTTGTCCAAAACTCGATCTTTTCGAATATAATAACCATGGAAAAGGCAGGAGAGTGGTAAAGTACTGGTTTCTATAAGTCTGAATGCTGCACACACTGTGCCTGTGTGGTGCGGCTTGCATCTTCGCCTTTGGGAAGCTGCCGCTCGCCGATTCTCCCGGAGGCAAAGAAGCGGCTTCTTTGCTCACAACATTGTGGAGAGCGCAGGGAGCTCCTGAGAGCGGTTTGTGCCGAAACATGCCTGGGACCGGCACTTAGCTTCGGAGAGCTGCATATCGGCGTCTTCTGCGTGTCTTGCCGCTCTACACTCAGCCAAAAGCTTTTCCACCATATCTTGCAAAGAGAAACTCTGCCAGGAAAGAAAACATCCAAAATCTTGTTCTAAAGCTTGCACGGAGGTCTGCAAAGAGTTTGGCAAGAATAAAAGGTAGTTGTCCAAAACTCGTTCTTTTCGAATATAATAACAATGGACAAGGCAGGAGAGTGGTAAAGTACTGTTTTCTCTAAGTCTGAATGCTGCCCACACTGTGCCTGCATGGTGCGGCTTGCATCTTCGCCTTTGGGAAGCTGCCGCTCGCCGATTCTCCCGGAGGCGAAGAAGCGGCTTCTTCGCACACAGAGCATTGTGCCGGTCGAGGTTTGCACCTAAGAGCGGTTTGTGCCGAAAGAAGCCCGGGACCGGCACTTAGCTTCGGAGAGCTGCGTATCTGCGTCTTCTGCGTGTCTTGCCGCTCTACACTCAGCAAAAAGCTTTTCCACCATATCTTGCAAGGAGAAACTCTGCCAGGAAAGAAAACATCCAAAATCTTGTTCTTAAGCTTGCACGGGGGTCTGCAAAGAGTTTGGCAAGAATGAAAGGTAGTTGTCCAAAACTCGTTCTTTTCCAATAGAATAACCATGGAAAAGGCAGGAGAGTGGTAAAGTACTGTTTTCTCTAAGTCTGAAGGCTGCCCACACTGTGCCTGCATGGTGCGGCTTGCATCTTCGCCTTTGGGAAGCTGCCGCTCGCCGATTCTCCCGGAGGCGAAGAAGCGGCTTCTTCGCACACAGAGCATTGTGGCGAGCGCAGGGAGCTCCTGAGAGCGGTTTGTGCCGAAAGATGGACGGGACCGGCACTTAGCTTCGGAGAGCTGCGTATCTGCATCTTTTGCGTGTCTTGCCGCTCTACACTCAGCAAAAAGCTTTCCCACCATATCTTGCAAAGAGAAACTCTGCCATGAAAGAAAACATCCAAAATCTTGTTCTAAAGCTTGCACGGAGGTCTGCAAAGAGTTTGGCAAGAATGAAAGGTAGTTGGCAGAAACTCGTTCTTTTCCAATATAATAAAAATGGAAAGGAAGAGAGAGAGGTAAAGTACTGTTTTCTCTAAGTCTGAATGCTGCCCACACTGTGCCTGCATGGTGCGGCTTGCATCTTCGCCTTTGGGAAGCTGCTGCTCGCCGATTCTCCCGGAGGCGAAGAAGCGGCTTCTTCGCACACAGAGCATTGGGCCGGTCGCGGTTGGCACCTAAGAGCGGTTTGTGCCGAAAGAAGCCCGGGACCGGCACTTGGCTTCGGAGAGCTGCGTATCTGCGTCTTCTGCGTGTCTTGCCGCTCTACACTCAGCCAAAAGCTTTTCCACCATATCTTGCAAGGAGAAACTCTGCCAGGAAAGAAAACATCCAAAATCTTGTTCTAAAGCTTGCACGGAGGTCTGCAAAGAGTTTGGCAAGAATGAAAGGTAGTTGTCCAAAACTCGATCTTTTCCAATAGAATAACCATGGAAAAGGCAGGAGAGTGGTAAAGTACTGTTTCCTATAAATCTGAATGCTGCCCACACTGTGCCTGTGTGGTGCGGCTTGCATCTTCCCCTTTGGGAAGCTGCCGCTCGCCGATTCTCCCGGAGGCGAAGAAGCGGCTTCTTCGCACACAGAGCATTGGGCCGGTCGCGGTTTGCACCTAAGAGCGGTTTGTGCCGAAACATGCCTGGGACCGGCACTTAGCTTCGGAGAGCTGCGTATCTGCGTCTTCTGCGTGTCTTGCCGCTCAACACTCTGCCAAAAGCTTTTCCACCATATCTTGCAAAGAGAAACTCTGCCAGGAAAGAAAACATCCAAAATCTTGTTCTAAAGCTTGCACGGAGGTCTGCAAAGAGTTTGGCAAGAATGAAAGGTAGTTGTCCAAAACTCGTTCTTTTCCAATATAATAACCATGGAAAAGGCAGTGAGTGGTAAAGTACTGTTTTCTCTAAGTCTGAAGGCTGCCCACACTGTGCCTGCATGGTGCGGCTTGCATCTTCGCCTTTGGGAAGCTGCCGCTCGCCGATTCTCCCGGAGGCGAAGAAGCGGCTTCTTCGCACACAGAGCATTGTGGCGAGCGCAGGGAGCTCCTGAGAGCGGTTTGTGCCGAAAGAAGCCCGGGACCGGCACTTAGCTTCGGAGAGCTGCGTATCTGCGTCTTCTGCGTGTCTTGCCGCTCTACACTCAGCAAAAAGCTTTTCCAGCATACCTTGCAAGGAGAAACTCTGCCAGGAAAGAAAACATCCAAAATCTTGTTCTAAAGCTTGCACGGAGGTCTGCAAAGAGTTTGGCAAGAATGAAAGGTAGTTGTCCAAAACTCGTTCTTTTCCAATAGAATAACCATGGAAAAGGCAGGAGAGTGGTAAAGTACTGTTTTCTCTAAGTCTGAAGGCTGCCCACACTGTGCCTGCATGGTGCGGCTTGCATCTTCGCCTTTGGGAAGCTGCCGCTCGCCGATTCTCCCGCAGGCGAAGAAGCGGCTTCTTCGCACACAGAGCATTGTGGCGAGCGCAGGGAGCTCCTGAGAGCGGTTTGTGCCGAAACATGCCTGGGACCGGCACTTAGCTTCGGAGAGCTGCGTATCTGCATCTTTTGCGTGTCTTGCCGCTCTACACTCAGCAAAAAGCTTTCCCACCATATCTTGCAAAGAGAAACTCTGCCAGGAAAGAAAACATCCAAAATCTTGTTCTAAAGCTTGCACGGAGGTCTGCAAAGAGTTTGGCAAGAATGAAAGGTAGTTGGCAGAAACTCGTTCTTTTCCAATAGAATAACCATGGAAAAGGCAGGAGAGTGGTAAAGTACTGTTTTCTCTAAGTCTGAAGGCTGCCCACACTGTGCCTGCATGGTGCGGCTTGCATCTTCGCCTTTGGGAAGCTGCCGCTCGCCGATTCTCCCGGAGGCGAAGAAGCGGCTTCTTCGCACACAGAGCATTGGGCCAGTCGCGGTTGGCACCTAAGAGCGGTTTGTGCCGAAAGAAGCCCGGGACCGGCACTTGGCTTCGGAGAGCTGCGTATCTGCGTCTTCTGCGTGTCTTGCCGCTCTACACTCAGCCAAAAGCTTTTCCACCATATCTTGCAAAGAGAAACTCTGCCAGGAAAGAAAACATCCAAAATCTTGTTCTAAAGCTTGCACGGAGGTCTGCAAAGAGTTTGGCAAGAATGAAAGGTAGTTGTCCAAAACTCGATCTTTTCCAATAGAATAACCATGGAAAAGGCAGGAGAGTGGTAAAGTACTGTTTTCTATAAATCTGAATGCTGCCCACACTGTGCCTGTGTGGTGCGGCTTGCATCTTCCCCTTTGGGAAGCTGCCGCTCGCCGATTCTCCCGGAGGCGAAGAAGCGGCTTCTTTGCTCACAACATTGTGGAGAGCGCAGGGAGCTCCTGAGAGCGGTTTGTGCCGAAACATGCCTGGGACCGGCACTTAGCTTCGGAGAGCTGCGTATCGGCGTCTTCTGCGTGTCTTGCCGCTCTACACTCAGCCAAAAGCTTTTCCACCATATCTTGCAAGGAGAAACTCTGCCAGGAAAGAAAACATCCAAAATCTTGTTCTAAAGCTTGCACGGAGGTCTGCAAAGAGTTTGGCAAGAATGAAAGGTAGTTGTCCAAAACTCGTTCTTTTCCAATAGAATAACCATGGAAAAGGCAGGAGAGTGGTAAAGTACTGGTTTCTATAAGTCTGAATGCTGCCCACACTGTGCCTGTGTGGTGCGGCTTGTATCTTCCCCTTTGGGAAGCTGCCGCTCGCCGATTCTCCCGGAGGCAAAGAAGCGGCTTCTTTGCTCACAACATTGTGGCGAGCGCAGGGAGCTCCTGAAAGCGGTTTGTGCCGAAACATGCCTGGGACCGGCACTTAGCTTCGGAGAGCTGCGTATCGGCGTCTTCTGCGTGTCTTGCCGCTCTACACTCAGCCAAAAGCTTTTCCACCATATCTTGCAAAGAGAAACTCTGCCAGGAAAGAAAACATCCAAAATCTTGTTCTAAAGCTTGCACGGAGGTCTGCAAAGAGTTTGGCAAGAATGAAAGGTAGTTGTCCAAAACTCGTTCTTTTCGAATATAATAACAATGGACAAGGCAGGAGAGTGGTAAAGTACTGTTTTCTCTAAGTCTGAAGGCTGCCCACACTGTGCCTGCATGGTGCGGCTTGCATCTTCGCCTTTGGGAAGCTGCCGCTCGCCGATTCTCCCGGAGGCGAAGAAGCGGCTTCTTCGCATACAGAGCATTGTGCCGGTCGCGGTTTGCACCTAAGAGCGGTTTGTGCCGAAAGAAGCCCGGGACCGGCACTTAGCTTCGGAGAGCTGCGTATCTGCGTCTTCTGCGTGTCTTGCTGCTCTACACTCAGCAAAAAGCTTCCCCACCATATCTTGCAAGGAGAAACTCTGCCAGGAAAGAAAACATCCAAAATCTTGTTCTAAAGCTTGCACGGAGGTCTGCAAAGAGTTTGGCAAGAATGAAAGGTAGTTGTCCAAAACTCGTTCTTTTCCAATAGAATAACCATGGAAAAGGCAGGAGAGTGGTAAAGTACTGTTTTCTCTAAGTCTGAAGGCTGCCCACACTGTGCCTGTGTGCTGCAGCTTGCATCTTCGCCTTTGGGAAGCTGCCGCTCGCCGATTCTCCCGGAGGCGAAGAAGCGGCTTCTTCGCACACAGAGCATTGTGGCGAGCGCAGGGAGCTCCTGAGAGCGGTTTGTGCCGAAAGAAGCCCGGGACCGGCACTTAGCTTCGGAGAGCTGCGTATCTGCGTCTTCTGCGTGTCTTGCCGATCTACACTCAGCAAAAAGCTTTTCCACCATATCTTGCAAGGAGAAACTCTGCCAGGAAAGAAAACATCCAAAATCTTGTTCTAAAGCTTGCACGGAGGTCTGCAAAGAGTTTGGCAAGAATGAAAGGTAGTTGTCCAAAACTCGTTCTTTTCCAATAGAATAACCATGGAAAAGGCAGGAGAGTGGTAAAGTACTGTTTTCTCTAAGTCTGATGGCTGCCCACACTGTGCCTGCATGGTGCGGCTTGCATCTTCGCCTTTGGGAAGCTGCCGCTCGCCGATTCTCCCGGAGGCGAAGAAGCGGCTTCTTCGCACACAGAGCATTGTGGCGAGCGCAGGGAGCTCCTGAGAGCGGTTTGTGCCGAAACATGCCTGGGACCGGCACTTAGCTTCGGAGAGCTGCGTATCTGCGTCTTTTGCGTGTCTTGCCGCTCTACACTCAGCAAAAAGCTTTCCCACCATATCTTGCAAAGAGAAACTCTGCCAGGAAAGAAAACATCCAAAATCTTGTTCTAAAGCTTGCACGGAGGTCTGCAAAGAGTTTGGCAAGAATGAGAGGTAGTTGTCCAAAACTCGTTCTTTTCCAATATAATAACAATGGAAAGGAAGAGAGAGAGGTAAAGTACTGTTTTCTCTAAGTCTGAATGCTGCCCACACTGTGCCTGCATGGTGCGGCTTGCATCTTCGCCTTTGGGAAGCTGCCGCTCGCCGATTCTCCCGGAGGCGAAGAAGCGGCTTCTTCGCACACAGAGCATTGGGCCGGTCGCGGTTTGCACCTAAGAGCGGTTTGTGCCGAAAGAAGCCCGGGACCGGCACTTAGCTTCGGAGAGCTGCGTATCTGCGTCTTCTGCGTGTCTTGCCGCTCTACACTCAGCCAAAAGCTTTTCCAGCATATCTTGCAAAGAGAAACTCTGCCAGGAAAGAAAACATCCAAAATCTTGTTCTAAAGCTTGCACGGAGGTCTGCAAAGAGTTTGGCAAGAATGAAAGGTAGTTGTCCAAAACTCGTTCTTTTCCAATAGAATAACCATGGAAAAGGCAGGAGAGTGGTAAAGTACTGGTTTCTCTAAGTCTGAATGCTGCCCACACTGTGCCTGCATGGTGCAGCTTGCATCTTCGCCTTTGGGAAGATGCCGCTCGCCGATTCTCCCGGAGGCGAAGAAGCGGCTTCTTTGCTCACAACATTGTGGAGAGCGCAGGGAGCTCCTGAGAGCGGTTTGTGCCGAAACATGCCTGGGACCGGCACTTAGCTTCGGAGAGCTGCGTATCGGCGTCTTCTGCGTGTCTTGCCGCTCTATACTCAGCCAAAAGCTTTTCCACCATATCTTGCAAAGAGAAACTCTGCCAGGAAAGAAAACATCCAAAATCTTGTTCTAAAGCTTGCACGGAGGTCTGCAAAGAGTTTGGCAAGAATGAAAGGTAGTTGTCCAAAACTCGTTCTTTTCCAATAGAATAACCATGGAAAAGGCAGGAGAGTGGTAAAGTACTGTTTTCTCTAAGTCTGAAGGCTGCCCACACTGTGCCTGTGTGCTGCAGCTTGCATCTTCGCCTTTGGGAAGCTGCTGCTCGCCGATTCTCCCGGAGGCGAAGAAGCGGCTTCTTCGCACACAGAGCATTGTGGCGAGCGCAGGGAGCTCCTGAGAGCGGTTTGTGCCGAAAGAAGCCCGGGACCGGCACTTAGCTTCAGAGAGCTGCGTATCTGCGTCTTCTGCGTGTCTTGCCGCTCTACATTCAGCAAAAAGCTTTTCCACCATATCTTGCAAGGAGAAACTCTGCCAGGAAAGAAAACATCCAAAATCTTGTTCTAAAGCTTGCACGGAGGTCTGCAAAGAGTTTGGCAAGAATGAAAGGTAGTTGTCCAAAACTCGATCTTTTCGAATATAATAACCATGGAAAAGGCAGGAGAGTGGTAAAGTACTGGTTTCTATAAGTCTGAATGCTGCACACACTGTGCCTGTGTGGTGCGGCTTGCATCTTCGCCTTTGGGAAGCTGCCGCTCGCCGATTCTCCCGGAGGCAAAGAAGCGGCTTCTTTGCTCACAACATTGTGGAGAGCGCAGGGAGCTCCTGAGAGCGGTTTGTGCCGAAACATGCCTGGGACCGGCACTTAGCTTCGGAGAGCTGCATATCGGCGTCTTCTGCGTGTCTTGCCGCTCTACACTCAGCCAAAAGCTTTTCCACCATATCTTGCAAAGAGAAACTCTGCCAGGAAAGAAAACATCCAAAATCTTGTTCTAAAGCTTGCACGGAGGTCTGCAAAGAGTTTGGCAAGAATGAAAGGTAGTTGTCCAAAACTCGTTCTTTTCGAATATAATAACAATGGACAAGGCAGGAGAGTGGTAAAGTACTGTTTTCTCTAAGTCTGAATGCTGCCCACACTGTGCCTGCATGGTGCGGCTTGCATCTTCGCCTTTGGGAAGCTGCCGCTCGCCGATTCTCCCGGAGGCGAAGAAGCGGCTTCTTCGCACACAGAGCATTGTGCCGGTCGAGGTTTGCACCTAAGAGCGGTTTGTGCCGAAAGAAGCCCGGGACCGGCACTTAGCTTCGGAGAGCTGCGTATCTGCGTCTTCTGCGTGTCTTGCCGCTCTACACTCAGCAAAAAGCTTTTCCACCATATCTTGCAAGGAGAAACTCTGCCAGGAAAGAAAACATCCAAAATCTTGTTCTTAAGCTTGCACGGGGGTCTGCAAAGAGTTTGGCAAGAATGAAAGGTAGTTGTCCAAAACTCGTTCTTTTCCAATAGAATAACCATGGAAAAGGCAGGAGAGTGGTAAAGTACTGTTTTCTCTAAGTCTGAAGGCTGCCCACACTGTGCCTGCATGGTGCGGCTTGCATCTTCGCCTTTGGGAAGCTGCCGCTCGCCGATTCTCCCGGAGGCGAAGAAGCGGCTTCTTCGCACACAGAGCATTGTGGCGAGCGCAGGGAGCTCCTGAGAGCGGTTTGTGCCGAAAGATGGACGGGACCGGCACTTAGCTTCGGAGAGCTGCGTATCTGCATCTTTTGCGTGTCTTGCCGCTCTACACTCAGCAAAAAGCTTTCCCACCATATCTTGCAAAGAGAAACTCTGCCATGAAAGAAAACATCCAAAATCTTGTTCTAAAGCTTGCACGGAGGTCTGCAAAGAGTTTGGCAAGAATGAAAGGTAGTTGGCAGAAACTCGTTCTTTTCCAATATAATAAAAATGGAAAGGAAGAGAGAGAGGTAAAGTACTGTTTTCTCTAAGTCTGAATGCTGCCCACACTGTGCCTGCATGGTGCGGCTTGCATCTTCGCCTTTGGGAAGCTGCTGCTCGCCGATTCTCCCGGAGGCGAAGAAGCGGCTTCTTCGCACACAGAGCATTGGGCCGGTCGCGGTTGGCACCTAAGAGCGGTTTGTGCCGAAAGAAGCCCGGGACCGGCACTTGGCTTCGGAGAGCTGCGTATCTGCGTCTTCTGCGTGTCTTGCCGCTCTACACTCAGCCAAAAGCTTTTCCACCATATCTTGCAAGGAGAAACTCTGCCAGGAAAGAAAACATCCAAAATCTTGTTCTAAAGCTTGCACGGAGGTCTGCAAAGAGTTTGGCAAGAATGAAAGGTAGTTGTCCAAAACTCGATCTTTTCCAATAGAATAACCATGGAAAAGGCAGGAGAGTGGTAAAGTACTGTTTCCTATAAATCTGAATGCTGCCCACACTGTGCCTGTGTGGTGCGGCTTGCATCTTCCCCTTTGGGAAGCTGCCGCTCGCCGATTCTCCCGGAGGCGAAGAAGCGGCTTCTTCGCACACAGAGCATTGGGCCGGTCGCGGTTTGCACCTAAGAGCGGTTTGTGCCGAAACATGCCTGGGACCGGCACTTAGCTTCGGAGAGCTGCGTATCTGCGTCTTCTGCGTGTCTTGCCGCTCAACACTCTGCCAAAAGCTTTTCCACCATATCTTGCAAAGAGAAACTCTGCCAGGAAAGAAAACATCCAAAATCTTGTTCTAAAGCTTGCACGGAGGTCTGCAAAGAGTTTGGCAAGAATGAAAGGTAGTTGTCCAAAACTCGTTCTTTTCCAATATAATAACCATGGAAAAGGCAGTGAGTGGTAAAGTACTGTTTTCTCTAAGTCTGAAGGCTGCCCACACTGTGCCTGCATGGTGCGGCTTGCATCTTCGCCTTTGGGAAGCTGCCGCTCGCCGATTCTCCCGGAGGCGAAGAAGCGGCTTCTTCGCACACAGAGCATTGTGGCGAGCGCAGGGAGCTCCTGAGAGCGGTTTGTGCCGAAAGAAGCCCGGGACCGGCACTTAGCTTCGGAGAGCTGCGTATCTGCGTCTTCTGCGTGTCTTGCCGCTCTACACTCAGCAAAAAGCTTTTCCAGCATACCTTGCAAGGAGAAACTCTGCCAGGAAAGAAAACATCCAAAATCTTGTTCTAAAGCTTGCACGGAGGTCTGCAAAGAGTTTGGCAAGAATGAAAGGTAGTTGTCCAAAACTCGTTCTTTTCCAATAGAATAACCATGGAAAAGGCAGGAGAGTGGTAAAGTACTGTTTTCTCTAAGTCTGAAGGCTGCCCACACTGTGCCTGCATGGTGCGGCTTGCATCTTCGCCTTTGGGAAGCTGCCGCTCGCCGATTCTCCCGCAGGCGAAGAAGCGGCTTCTTCGCACACAGAGCATTGTGGCGAGCGCAGGGAGCTCCTGAGAGCGGTTTGTGCCGAAACATGCCTGGGACCGGCACTTAGCTTCGGAGAGCTGCGTATCTGCATCTTTTGCGTGTCTTGCCGCTCTACACTCAGCAAAAAGCTTTCCCACCATATCTTGCAAAGAGAAACTCTGCCAGGAAAGAAAACATCCAAAATCTTGTTCTAAAGCTTGCACGGAGGTCTGCAAAGAGTTTGGCAAGAATGAAAGGTAGTTGGCAGAAACTCGTTCTTTTCCAATAGAATAACCATGGAAAAGGCAGGAGAGTGGTAAAGTACTGTTTTCTCTAAGTCTGAAGGCTGCCCACACTGTGCCTGCATGGTGCGGCTTGCATCTTCGCCTTTGGGAAGCTGCCGCTCGCCGATTCTCCCGGAGGCGAAGAAGCGGCTTCTTCGCACACAGAGCATTGGGCCAGTCGCGGTTGGCACCTAAGAGCGGTTTGTGCCGAAAGAAGCCCGGGACCGGCACTTGGCTTCGGAGAGCTGCGTATCTGCGTCTTCTGCGTGTCTTGCCGCTCTACACTCAGCCAAAAGCTTTTCCACCATATCTTGCAAAGAGAAACTCTGCCAGGAAAGAAAACATCCAAAATCTTGTTCTAAAGCTTGCACGGAGGTCTGCAAAGAGTTTGGCAAGAATGAAAGGTAGTTGTCCAAAACTCGATCTTTTCCAATAGAATAACCATGGAAAAGGCAGGAGAGTGGTAAAGTACTGTTTTCTATAAATCTGAATGCTGCCCACACTGTGCCTGTGTGGTGTGGCTTGCATCTTCCCCTTTGGGAAGCTGCCGCTCGCCGATTCTCCCGGAGGCGAAGAAGCGGCTTCTTTGCTCACAACATTGTGGAGAGCGCAGGGAGCTCCTGAGAGCGGTTTGTGCCGAAACATGCCTGGGACCGGCACTTAGCTTCGGAGAGCTGCGTATCGGCGTCTTCTGCGTGTCTTGCCGCTCTACACTCAGCAAAAAGCTTTTCCACCATATCTTGCAAAGAGAAACTCTGCCAGGAAAGAAAACATCCAAAATCTTGTTCTAAAGCTTGCACGGAGGTCTGCAAAGAGTTTGGCAAGAATGAAAGGTAGTTGGCAGAAACTCGTTCTTTTCCAATAGAATAACCATGGAAAAGGCAGGAGAGTGGTAAAGTACTGTTTTCTCTAAGTCTGAAGGCTGCCCACACTGTGCCTGCATGGTGCGGCTTGCATCTTCGCCTTTGGGAAGCTGCCGCTCGCCGATTCTCCCAGAGGCGAAGAAGCGGCTTCTTCGCACACAGAGCATTGTGGCGAGCGCAGGGAGCTCCTGAGAGCGGTTTGTGCCGAAAGAAGCCCGGGACCGGCACTTAGCTTCAGAGAGCTGCGTATCTGCATCTTTTGCGTGTCTTGCCGCTCTACACTCAGCAAAAAGCTTTTCCACCATATCTTGCAAAGAGAAACTCTGCCATGAAAGAAAACATCCAAAATCTTGTTCTAAAGCTTGCACGGAGGTCTGCAAAGAGTTTGGCAAGAATGAAAGGTAGTTGGCAGAAACTCGTTCTTTTCCAATAGAATAACCATGGAAAAGGCAGGAGAGTGGTAAAGTACTGTTTTCTCTAAGTCTGAAGGCTGCCCACACTGTGCCTGCATGGTGCGGCTTGCATCTTCGCCTTTGGGAAGCTGCCGCTCGCCGATTCTCCCGGAGGCGAAGAAGCGGCTTCTTCGCACACAGAGCATTGGGCCGGTCGCGGTTGGCACCTAAGAGCGGTTTGTGCCGAAAGAAGCCCGGGACCGGCACTTGGCTTCGGAGAGCTGCGTATCTGCGTCTTCTGCGTGTCTTGCCGCTCTACACTCAGCCAAAAGCTTTTCCACCATATCTTGCAAAGAGAAACTCTGCCAGGAAAGAAAACATCCAAAATCTTGTTCTAAAGCTTGCACGGAGGTCTGCAAAGAGTTTGGCAAGAATGAAAGGTAGTTGTCCAAAACTCGATCTTTTCCAATAGAATAACCATGGAAAAGGCAGGAGAGTGGTAAAGTACTGGTTTCTATAAATCTGAATGCTGCCCACACTGTGCCTGTGTGGTGCGGCTTGCATCTTCCCCTTTGGGAAGCTGCCGCTCGCCGATTCTCCCGGAGGCGAAGAAGCGGCTTCTTCGCACACAGAGCATTGTGGCGAGCGCAGGGAGCTCCTGAGAGCAGTTTGTGCCGAAAGAAGCCTGGGACCGGCACTTAGCTTCGGAGAGCTGCATATCGGCGTCTTCTGCGTGTCTTGCCGCTCTACACTCAGCCAAAAGCTTTTCCACCATATCTTGCAAAGAGAAACTCTGCCAGGAAAGAAAACATCCAAAATCTTGTTCTAAAGCTTGCACGGAGGTCTGCAAAGAGTTTGGCAAGAATGAAAGGTAGTTGTCCAAAACTCGATCTTTTCCAATAGAATAACCATGGAAAAGGCAGGAGAGTGGTAAAGTACTGGTTTCTCTAAGTCTGAATGCTGCCCACACTGTGCCTGCATGGTGCGGCTTGCATCTTCGCCTTTGGGAAGCTGCCGCTCGCCGATTCTCCCGGAGGCGAAGAAGCGGCTTCTTTGCTCACAACATTGTCAGAGCGCAGGGAGCTCCTGAGAGCGGTTTGTGCCGAAACATGCCTGGGACCGGCACTTAGCTTCGGAGAGCTGCGTATCGGCGTCTTCTGCGTGTCTTGCCGCTCTACACTCAGCAAAAAGCTTTTCCACCATATCTTGCAAAGAGAAACTCTGCCAGGAAAGAAAACATCCAAAATCTTGTTCTAAAGCTTGCACGGAGGTCTGCAAAGAGTTTGGCAAGAATGAAAGGTAGTTGTCCAAAACTCGTTCTTTTCGAATAGAATAACAATGGAAAAGGCAGGAGAGTGGTAAAGTAGTGGTTTCTCTAAGTCTGAATGCTGCCCACACTGTGCCTGCATGGTGCGGCTTGCATCTTCGCCTTTGGGAAGCTGCCGCTTGCCGATTCTCCCGGAGGCGAAGAAGCGGCTTCTTCGCACACAGAGCATTGTGGCGAGCGCAGGGAGCTCCTGAGAGCGGTTTGTGCCGAAAGAAGCCCGGGACTGGCACTTAGCTTCGGAGAGCTGCGTATCTGCGTCGTCTGCGTGTCTTGCCGCTCTACACTCAGCAAAAAGCTTTTCCACCATATCTTGCAAAGAGAAACTCTGCCAGGAAAGAAAACATCCAAAATCTTGTTCTAAAGCTTGCACGGAGGTCTGCAAAGAGTTTGGCAAGAATGAAAGGTAGTTGTCCAAAACTCGTTCTTTTCCAATAGAATAACCATGGAAAAGGCAGGAGAGTGGTAAAGTACTGTTTTCTCTAAGTCTGAAGGCTGCCCACACTGTGCCTGCATGGTGCGGCTTGCATCTTCGCCTTTGGGAAGCTGCCGCTCGCCGATTCTCCCGGAGGCGAAGAAGCGGCTTCTTCGCACACAGAGCATTGTGGCGAGCGCAGGGAGCTCCTGAGAGCGGTTTGTGCCGAAAGAAGCCCGGGACCGGCACTTAGCTTCGGAGAGCTGCGTATCTGCATCTTTTGCGTGTCTTGCCGCTCTACACTCAGCAAAAAGCTTTTCCACCATATCTTGCAAAGAGAAACTCTGCCATGAAAGAAAACATCCAAAATCTTGTTCTAAAGCTTGCACGGAGGTCTGCAAAGAGTTTGGCAAGAATGAAAGGTAGTTGGCAGAAACTCGTTCTTTTCCAATATAATAACAATGGAAAGGAAGAGAGAGAGGTAAAGTACTGTTTTCTCTAAGTCTGAATGCTGCCCACACTGTGCCTGTGTGCTGCAGCTTGCATCTTCGCCTTTGGGAAGCTGCCGCTCGCCGATTCTCCCGGAGGCGAAGAAGCGGCTTCTTCGCACACAGAGCACTGGGCCGGTCGCGGTTGGCACCTAAGAGCGGTTTGTGCCGAAAGAAGCCCGGGACCAGCACTTGGCTTCGGAGAGCTGCGTATCTGCGTCTTCTGCGTGTCTTGCCGCTCTACACTCAGCCAAAATCTTTTCCACCATATCTTGCAAAGAGAAACTCTGCCAGGAAAGAAAACATCCAAAATCTTGTTCTAAAGCTTGCACGGAGGTCTGCAAAGAGTTTGGCAAGAATGAAAGGTAGTTGTCCAAAACTCGATCTTTTCCAATAGAATAACCATGGAAAAGGCAGGAGAGTGGTAAAGTACTGGTTTCTATAAATCTGAATGCTGCCCACACTGTGCCTGTGTGGTGCGGCTTGCATCTTCCCCTTTGGGAAGCTGCCGCTCGCCGATTCTCCCGGAGGTGAAGAAGCGGCTTCTTCGCACACAGAGCATTGGGCCGGTCGTGGTTGGCACCTAAGAGCGGTTTGTGCCGAAAGAAGCCCGGGACCGGCACTTAGCTTCGGAGAGCTGCGTATCTGCATCTTCTGCGTGTCTTGCCGCTCTACACTCAGCAAAAAGCTTTCCCACCATATCTTGCAAAGAGAAACTCTGCCAGGAAAGAAAACATCCAAAATCTTGTTCTAAAGCTTGCACGGGGGTCTGCAAAGAGTTTGGCAAGAATGAAAGGTAGTTGGCAGAAACTCGTTCTTTTCCAATATAATAACAATGGAAAGGAAGAGAGAGAGGTAAAGTACTGTTCTCTCTAAGTCTGAAGGCTGCCCACACTGTGCCTGCATGGTGCGGCTTGCATCTTCGCCTTTGGGAAGCTGCCGCTCGCCGATTCTCCCGGAGGTGAAGAAGCGGCTTCCTCACACACAGAGCATTGGGCCGGTCGTGGTTGGCACCTAAGAGCGGTTTGTGCCGAAAGAAGCCCGGGACCGGCACTTAGCTTCGGAGAGCTGCGTATCTGCATCTTCTGCGTGTCTTGCCGCTCTACACTCAGCAAAAAGCTTTTCCACCATATCTTGCAAAGAGAAACTCTGCCAGGAAAGAAAACATCCAAAATCTTGTTCTAAAGCTTGCACGGAGGTCTGCAAAGAGTTTGGCAAGAATGAAAGGTAGTTGTCCAAAACTCGTTCTTTTCCAATATAATAACCATGGAAAAGGCAGTGAGTGGTAAAGTACTGTTTTCTCTAAGTCTGAATGCTGTCCACACTGTGCCTGTGTGCTGCAGCTTGCATCTTCGCCTTTGGGAAGCTGCCGCTCGCCGATTCTCCCGGAGGCGAAGAAGCGGCTTCTTCGCACACAGAGCATTGTGGCGAGCGCAGGGAGCTCCTGAGAGCGGTTTGTGCCGAGAGAAGCCCGGGACCGGCACTTAACTTCGGAGAGCTGCGTATCTGCGTCTTCTGCGTGTCTTGCCGCTCTACACTCAGCAAAAAGCTTTCCCACCATATCTTGCAAAGAGAAACTCTGCCAGGAAAGAAAACATCCAAAATCTTGTTCTAAAGCTTGCACGGAGGTCTGCAAAGAGTTTGGCAAGAATGAAAGGTAGTTGTCCAAAACTCGTTCTTTTCCAATATAATAACAATGGAAAGGAAGTGAGAGAGGTAAAGTACTGTTCTCTCTAAGTCTGAAGGCTGCCCACACTGTGCCTGCATGGTGCGGCTTGCATCTTCGCCTTTGGGAAGCTGCCGCTCGCCGATTCTCCCGGAGGTGAAGAAGCGGCTTCCTCACACACAGAGCATTGGGCCGGTCGTGGTTGGCACCTAAGAGCGGTTTGTGCCGAAAGAAGCCCGGGACCGGCACTTAGCTTCGGAGAGCTGCGTATCTGCATCTTCTGCGTGTCTTGCCGCTCTACACTCAGCCAAAAGCTTTTCCACCATATCTTGCAAAGAGAAACTCTGCCAGGAAAGAAAACATCCAAAATCTTGTTCTAAAGCTTGCACGGAGGTCTGCAAAGAGTTTGGCAAGAATGAAAGGTAGTTGGCAGAAACTCGTTCTTTTCCAATAGAATAACCATGGAAAAGGCAGTGAGTGGTAAAGTACTGTTTTCTCTAAGTCTGAAGGCTGCCCACACTGTGCCTGCATGGTGCGGCTTGCATCTTCGCCTTTGGGAAGCTGCCGCTCGCCGATTCTCCCGGAGGCGAAGAAGCGGCTTCTTCGCACACAGAGCATTGGGCCGGTCGCGGTTGGCACCTAAGAGCGGTTTGTGCCGAAAGAAGCCCGGGACCGGCACTTGGCTTCGGAGAGCTGCGTATCTGCGTCTTCTGCGTGTCTTGCCGCTCTACACTCAGCCAAAAGCTTTTCCACCATATCTTGCAAAGAGAAACTCTGCCAGGAAAGAAAACATCCAAAATCTTGTTCTAAAGCTTGCACGGAGGTCTGCAAAGAGTTTGGCAAGAATGAAAGGTAGTTGTCCAAAACTCGATCTTTTCCAATAGAATAACCATGGAAAAGGCAGGAGAGTGGTAAAGTACTGGTTTCTATAAATCTGAATGCTGCCCACACTGTGCCTGTGTGGTGCGGCTTGCATCTTCCCCTTTGGGAAGCTGCCGCTCGCCGATTCTCCCGGAGGCGAAGAAGCGGCTTCTTCGCACACAGAGCATTGTGGCGAGCGCAGGGAGCTCCTGAGAGCAGTTTGTGCCGAAAGAAGCCTGGGACCGGCACTTAGCTTCGGAGAGCTGCATATCGGCGTCTTCTGCGTGTCTTGCCGCTCTACACTCAGCCAAAAGCTTTTCCACCATATCTTGCAAAGAGAAACTCTGCCAGGAAAGAAAACATCCAAAATCTTGTTCTAAAGCTTGCACGGAGGTCTGCAAAGAGTTTGGCAAGAATGAAAGGTAGTTGTCCAAAACTCGATCTTTTCCAATAGAATAACCATGGAAAAGGCAGGAGAGTGGTAAAGTACTGGTTTCTCTAAGTCTGAATGCTGCCCACACTGTGCCTGCATGGTGCGGCTTGCATCTTCGCCTTTGGGAAGCTGCCGCTCGCCGATTCTCCCGGAGGCGAAGAAGCGGCTTCTTTGCTCACAACATTGTGGAGAGCGCAGGGAGCTCCTGAGAGCGGTTTGTGCCGAAACATGCCTGGGACCGGCACTTAGCTTCGGAGAGCTGCGTATCGGCGTCTTCTGCGTGTCTTGCCGCTCTACACTCAGCAAAAAGCTTTTCCACCATATCTTGCAAAGAGAAACTCTGCCAGGAAAGAAAACATCCAAAATCTTGTTCTAAAGCTTGCACGGAGGTCTGCAAAGAGTTTGGCAAGAATGAAAGGTAGTTGTCCAAAACTCGTTCTTTTCGAATAGAATAACAATGGAAAAGGCAGGAGAGTGGTAAAGTAGTGGTTTCTCTAAGTCTGAATGCTGCCCACACTGTGCCTGCATGGTGCGGCTTGCATCTTCGCCTTTGGGAAGCTGCCGCTCGCCGATTCTCCCGGAGGCGAAGAAGCGGCTTCTTCGCACACAGAGCATTGTGGCGAGCGCAGGGAGCTCCTGAGAGCGGTTTGTGCCGAAAGAAGCCCGGGACTGGCACTTAGCTTCGGAGAGCTGCGTATCTGCGTCGTCTGCGTGTCTTGCCGCTCTACACTCAGCAAAAAGCTTTTCCACCATATCTTGCAAAGAGAAACTCTGCCAGGAAAGAAAACATCCAAAATCTTGTTCTAAAGCTTGCACGGAGGTCTGCAAAGAGTTTGGCAAGAATGAAAGGTAGTTGTCCAAAACTCGTTCTTTTCCAATAGAATAACCATGGAAAAGGCAGGAGAGTGGTAAAGTACTGTTTTCTCTAAGTCTGAATGCTGCCCACACTGTGCCTGCATGGTGCGGCTTGCATCTTCGCCTTTGGGAAGCTGCCGCTCGCCGATTCTCCCGGAGGCGAAGAAGCGGCTTCTTCGCACACAGAGCATTGTGGCGAGCGCAGGGAGCTCCTGAGAGCGGTTTGTGCCGAAAGAAGCCCGGGACCGGCACTTAGCTTCGGAGAGCTGCGTATCTGCATCTTTTGCGTGTCTTGCCGCTCTACACTCAGCAAAAAGCTTTTCCACCATATCTTGCAAAGAGAAACTCTGCCATGAAAGAAAACATCCAAAATCTTGTTCTAAAGCTTGCACGGAGGTCTGCAAAGAGTTTGGCAAGAATGAAAGGTAGTTGGCAGAAACTCGTTCTTTTCCAATATAATAACAATGGAAAGGAAGAGAGAGAGGTAAAGTACTGTTTTCTCTAAGTCTGAATGCTGCCCACACTGTGCCTGTGTGCTGCAGCTTGCATCTTCGCCTTTGGGAAGCTGCCGCTCGCCGATTCTCCCGGAGGCGAAGAAGCGGCTTCTTCGCACACAGAGCATTGGGCCGGTCGCGGTTGGCACCTAAGAGCGGTTTGTGCCGAAAGAAGCCCGGGACCAGCACTTGGCTTCGGAGAGCTGCGTATCTGCGTCTTCTGCGTGTCTTGCCGCTCTACACTCAGCCAAAATCTTTTCCACCATATCTTGCAAAGAGAAACTCTGCCAGGAAAGAAAACATCCAAAATCTTGTTCTAAAGCTTGCACGGAGGTCTGCAAAGAGTTTGGCAAGAATGAAAGGTAGTTGTCCAAAACTCGATCTTTTCCAATAGAATAACCATGGAAAAGGCAGGAGAGTGGTAAAGTACTGGTTTCTATAAATCTGAATGCTGCCCACACTGTGCCTGTGTGGTGCGGCTTGCATCTTCCCCTTTGGGAAGCTGCCGCTCGCCGATTCTCCCGGAGGTGAAGAAGCGGCTTCTTCGCACACAGAGCATTGGGCCGGTCGTGGTTGGCACCTAAGAGCGGTTTGTGCCGAAAGAAGCCCGGGACCGGCACTTAGCTTCGGAGAGCTGCGTATCTGCATCTTCTGCGTGTCTTGCCGCTCTACACTCAGCAAAAAGCTTTCCCACCATATCTTGCAAAGAGAAACTCTGCCAGGAAAGAAAACATCCAAAATCTTGTTCTAAAGCTTGCACGGGGGTCTGCAAAGAGTTTGGCAAGAATGAAAGGTAGTTGGCAGAAACTCGTTCTTTTCCAATATAATAACAATGGAAAGGAAGAGAGAGAGGTAAAGTACTGTTCTCTCTAAGTCTGAAGGCTGCCCACACTGTGCCTGCATGGTGCGGCTTGCATCTTCGCCTTTGGGAAGCTGCCGCTCGCCGATTCTCCCGGAGGTGAAGAAGCGGCTTCCTCACACACAGAGCATTGGGCCGGTCGTGGTTGGCACCTAAGAGCGGTTTGTGCCGAAAGAAGCCCGGGACCGGCACTTAGCTTCGGAGAGCTGCGTATCTGCATCTTCTGCGTGTCTTGCCGCTCTACACTCAGCCAAAAGCTTTTCCACCATATCTTGCAAAGAGAAACTCTGCCAGGAAAGAAAACATCCAAAATCTTGTTCTAAAGCTTGCACGGAGGTCTGCAAAGAGTTTGGCAAGAATGAAAGGTAGTTGTCCAAAACTCGTTCTTTTCCAATATAATAAACATGGAAAAGGCAGTGAGTGGTAAAGTACTGTTTTCTCTAAGTCTGAATGCTGTCCACACTGTGCCTGTGTGCTGCAGCTTGCATCTTCGCCTTTGGGAAGCTGCCGCTCGCCGATTCTCCCGGAGGCGAAGAAGCGGCTTCTTCGCACACAGAGCATTGTGGCGAGCGCAGGGAGCTCCTGAGAGCGGTTTGTGCCGAGAGAAGCCCGGGACCGGCACTTAACTTCGGAGAGCTGCGTATCTGCGTCTTCTGCGTGTCTTGCCGCTCTACACTCAGCAAAAAGCTTTTCCACCATATCTTGCAAGGAGAAACTCTGCCAGGAAAGAAAACATCCAAAATCATGTTCTAAAGCTTGCACGGAGGTCTGCAAAGAGTTTGGCAAGAATGAAAGGTAGTTGTCCAAAACTCGTTCTTTTCCAATAGAATAACCATGGAAAAGGCAGGAGAGTGGTAAAGTACTGTTTTCTCTAAGTCTGAAGGCTGCCCACACTGTGCCTGCATGGTGCGGCTTGCATCTTCGCCTTTGGGAAGCTGCCGCTCGCCGATTCTCCCGGAGGCGAAGAAGCGGCTTCTTCGCACACAGAGCATTGGGCCGGTCGCGGTTGGCACCTAAGAGCGGTTTGTGCCGAAAGAAGCCCGGGACCGGCACTTGGCTTCGGAGAGCTGCGTATCTGCATCTTCTGCGTGTCTTGCCGCTCTACACTCAGCAAAAAGCTTTTCCACCATATCTTGCAAAGAGAAACTCTGCCATGAAAGAAAACATCCAAAATCTTGTTCTAAAGCTTGCACGGAGGTCTGCAAAGAGTTTGGCAAGAATGAAAGGTAGTTGGCAGAAACTCGTTCTTTTCCAATATAATAACAATGGAAAGGAAGAGAGAGAGGTAAAGTACTGTTTTCTCTAAGTCTGAATGCTGCCCACACTGTGCCTGTGTGCTGCAGCTTGCATCTTCGCCTTTGGGAAGCTGCCGCTCGCCGATTCTCCCAGAGGCGAAGAAGCGGCTTCTTCGCACACAGAGCATTGGGCCGGTCGCGGTTGGCACCTAAGAGCGGTTTGTGCCGAAAGAAGCCCGGGACCGGCACTTGGCTTCGGAGAGCTGCGTATCTGCGTCTTCTGCGTGTCTTGCCGCTCTACACTCAGCCAAAATCTTTTCCACCATATCTTGCAAAGAGAAACTCTGCCAGGAAAGAAAACATCCAAAATCTTGTTCTAAAGCTTGCACAGAGGTCTGCAAAGAGTTTGGCAAGAATGAAAGGTAGTTGTCCAAAACTCGATCTTTTCCAATAGAATAACCATGGAAAAGGCAGGAGAGTGGTAAAGTACTGGTTTCTATAAATCTGAATGCTGCCCACACTGTGCCTGTGTGGTGCGGCTTGCATCTTCCCCTTTGGGAAGCTGCCGCTCGCCGATTCTCCCGCAGGCGAAGAAGCGGCTTCTTTGCTCACAACATTGTGGAGAGCGCAGGGAGCTCCTGAGAGCGGTTTGTGCCGAAACATGCCTGGGACCGGCACTTAGCTTCGGAGAGCTGCGTATCGGCGTCTTCTGCGTGTCTTGCCGCTCTACACTCAGCCAAAAGCTTTTCCACCATATCTTGCAAAGAGAAACTCTGCCAGGAAAGAAAACATCCAAAATCTTGTTCTAAAGCTTGCACGGAGGTCTGCAAAGAGTTTGGCAAGAATGAAAGGTAGTTGTCCAAAACTCGTTCTTTTCGAATATAATAACAATGGGCAAGGCAGGAGAGTGGTAAAGTAGTGGTTTCTCTAAGTCTGAATGCTGCCCACACTGTGCCTGTGTGGTGCGGCTTGCATCTTCCCCTTTGGGAAGCTGCCGCTCGCCGATTCTCCCGCAGGCGAAGAAGCGGCTTCTTTGCTCACAACATTGTGGAGAGCGCAGGGAGCTCCTGAGAGCGGTTTGTGCCGAAACATGCCTGGGACCGGCACTTAGCTTCGGAGAGCTGCGTATCTGCGTCTTCTGCGTGTCTTGCCGCTCTACACTCAGCCAAAAGCTTTTCCACCATATCTTGCAAAGAGAAACTCTGCCAGGAAAGAAAACATCCAAAATCTTGTTCTAAAGCTTGCACGGAGGTCTGCAAAGAGTTTGGCAAGAATGAAAGGTAGTTGTCCAAAACTCGTTCTTTTCGAATATAATAACAATGGACAAGGCAGGAGAGTGGTAAAGTAGTGGTTTCTCTAAGTCTGAATGCTGCCCACACTGTGCCTGCATGGTGCGGCTTGCATCTTCGCCTTTGGGAAGCTGCCGCTCGCCGATTCTCCCGGAGGCGAAGAAGCGGCTTCTTCGCACACAGAGCATTGTGGCGAGCGCAGGGAGCTCCTGAGAGCGGTTTGTGCCGAAAGATGGACGGGACCGGCACTTAGCTTCGGAGAGCTGCGTATCTGCATCTTTTGCGTGTCTTGCCGCTCTACACTCAGCAAAATCTTTTCCACCATATCTTGCAAGGAGAAACTCTGCCAGGAAAGAAAACATCCAAAATCTTGTTCTAAAGCTTGCACGGAGGTCTGCAAAGAGTTTGGCAAGAATGAAAGGTAGTTGTCCAAAACTCGATCTTTTCCAATAGAATAACCATGGAAAAGGCAGGAGAGTGGTAAAGTACTGTTTTCTCTAAGTCTGAATGCTGTCCACACTGTGCCTGTGTGCTGCAGCTTGCATCTTCGCCTTTGGGAAGCTGCCGCTCGCCGATTCTCCCGGAGGCGAAGAAGCGGCTTCTTCGCACACAGAGCATTGTGGCGAGCGCAGGGAGCTCCTGAGAGCGGTTTGTGCCGAAAGAAGCCCGGGAACGGCACTTAGCTTCAGAGAGCTGCGTATCTGCGTCTTCTGCGTGTCTTGCCGCTCTACACTCAGCAAAAAGCTTTTCCACCATATCTTGCAAGGAGAAACTCTGCCAGGAAAGAAAACATCCAAAATCTTGTTCTAAAGCTTGCACGGCGGTCTGCAAAGAGTTTGGCAAGAATGAAAGGTAGTTGTCCAAAACTCGTTCTTTTCCAATAGAATAACCATGGAAAAGGCAGGAGAGTGGTAAAGTACTGGTTTCTATAAGTCTGAATGCTGCCCACACTGTGCCTGTGTGGTGCGGCTTGCATCTTCCCCTTTGGGAAGCTGCCGCTCGCCGATTCTCCCGGAGGCAAAGAAGCGGCTTCTTTGCTCACAACATTGTGGCGAGCGCAGGGAGCTCCTGAAAGCGGTTTGTGCCGAAACATGCCTGGGACCGGCACTTAGCTTCGGAGAGCTGCGTATCGGCGTCTTCTGCGTGTCTTGCCGCTCTACACTCAGCCAAAAGCTTTTCCACCATATCTTGCAAAGAGAAACTCTGCCAGGAAAGAAAACATCCAAAATCTTGTTCTAAAGCTTGCACGGAGGTCTGCAAAGAGTTTGGCAGGAATGAAAGGTAGTTGTCCAAAACTCGTTCTTTTCGAATATAATAACAATGGACAAGGCAGGAGAGTGGTAAAGTACTGTTTTCTCTAAGTCTGAAGGCTGCCCACACTGTGCCTGCATGGTGCGGCTTGCATCTTCGCCTTTGGGAAGCTGCCGCTCGCCGATTCTCCCGGAGGCGAAGAAGCGGCTTCTTCGCACACAGAGCATTGTGCCGGTCGAGGTTTGCACCTAAGAGCGGTTTGTGCCGAAAGAAGCCCGGGACCGGCACTTAGCTTCGGAGATCTGCGTATCTGTGTCTTCTGCGTGTCTTTCCGCTCTACACTCAGCAAAAAGCTTTCCCACCATATCTTGCAAGGAGAAACTCTGCCAGGAAAGAAAACATCCAAAATCTTGTTCTAAAGCTTGCACGGAGGTCTGCAAAGAGTTTGGCAAGAATGAAAGGTAGTTGTCCAAAACTCGTTCTTTTCCAATAGAATAACCATGGAAAAGGCAGGAGAGTGGTAAAGTACTGTTTTCTCTAAGTCTGAAGGCTGCCCACACTGTGCCTGTGTGCTGCAGCTTGCATCTTCGCCTTTGGGAAGCTGCCGCTCGCCGATTCTCCCGGAGGCGAAGAAGCGGCTTCTTCGCACACAGAGCATTGGGCCGGTCGCGGTTGGCACCTAAGAGCGGTTTGTGCCGAAAGAAGCCCGGGACCGGCACTTGGCTTCGGAGAGCTGCGTATCTGCGTCTTCTGCGTGTCTTGCCGCTCTACACTCAGCCAAAATCTTTTCCACCATATCTTGCAAAGAGAAACTCTGCCAGGAAAGAAAACATCCAAAATCTTGTTCTAAAGCTTGCACAGAGGTCTGCAAAGAGTTTGGCAAGAATGAAAGGTAGTTGTCCAAAACTCGATCTTTTCCAATAGAATAACCATGGAAAAGGCAGGAGAGTGGTAAAGTACTGGTTTCTATAAATCTGAATGCTGCCCACACTGTGCCTGTGTGGTGCGGCTTGCATCTTCGCCTTTGGGAAGCTGCCGCTCGCCGATTCTCCCGGAGGTGAAGAAGCGGCTTCTTCGCACACAGAGCATTGGGCCGGTCGTGGTTGGCACCTAAGAGCGGTTTGTGCCGAAAGAAGCCCGGGACCGGCACTTAGCTTCGGAGAGCTGCGTATCTGCATCTTCTGCGTGTCTTGCCGCTCTACACTCAGCAAAAAGCTTTCCCACCATATCTTGCAAAGAGAAACTCTGCCAGGAAAGAAAACAGCCAAAATCTTGTTCTAAATCTTGCACGGAGGTCTGCAAAGAGTTTGGCAAGAATGAAAGGTAGTTGTCCAAAACTCGTTCTTTTCCAATAGAATAACCATGGAAAAGGCAGGAGAGTGGTAAAGTACTGTTTTCTCTAAGTCTGAAGGCTGCCCACACTGTGCCTGCATGGTGCGGCTTGCATCTTCGCCTTTGGGAAGCTGCCGCTCGCCGATTCTCCCGCAGGCGAAGAAGCGGCTTCTTTGCTCACAACATTGTGGAGAGCGCAGGGAGCTCCTGAGAGCGGTTTGTGCCGAAACATGCCTGGGACCGGCACTTAGCTTCGGAGAGCTGCGTATCGGCGTCTTCTGCGTGTCTTGCCGCTCTACACTCAGCCAAAAGCTTTTCCACCATATCTTGCAAAGAGAAACTCTGCCAGGAAAGAAAACATCCAAAATCTTGTTCTAAAGCTTGCACGGAGGTCTGCAAAGAGTTTGGCAAGAATGAAAGGTAGTTGTCCAAAACTCGTTCTTTTCGAATATAATAACAATGGGCAAGGCAGGAGAGTGGTAAAGTAGTGGTTTCTCTAAGTCTGAATGCTGCCCACACTGTGCCTGTGTGGTGCGGCTTGCATCTTCCCCTTTGGGAAGCTGCCGCTCGCCGATTCTCCCGCAGGCGAAGAAGCGGCTTCTTTGCTCACAACATTGTGGAGAGCGCAGGGAGCTCCTGAGAGCGGTTTGTGCCGAAACATGCCTGGGACCGGCACTTAGCTTCGGAGAGCTGCGTATCTGCGTCTTCTGCGTGTCTTGCCGCTCTACACTCAGCCAAAAGCTTTTCCACCATATCTTGCAAAGAGAAACTCTGCCAGGAAAGAAAACATCCAAAATCTTGTTCTAAAGCTTGCACGGAGGTCTGCAAAGAGTTTGGCAAGAATGAAAGGTAGTTGTCCAAAACTCGTTCTTTTCGAATATAATAACAATGGACAAGGCAGGAGAGTGGTAAAGTAGTGGTTTCTCTAAGTCTGAATGCTGCCCACACTGTGCCTGCATGGTGCGGCTTGCATCTTCGCCTTTGGGAAGCTGCCGCTCGCCGATTCTCCCGGAGGCGAAGAAGCGGCTTCTTCGCACACAGAGCATTGTGGCGAGCGCAGGGAGCTCCTGAGAGCGGTTTGTGCCGAAAGATGGACGGGACCGGCACTTAGCTTCGGAGAGCTGCGTATCTGCATCTTTTGCGTGTCTTGCCGCTCTACACTCAGCAAAATCTTTTCCACCATATCTTGCAAGGAGAAACTCTGCCAGGAAAGAAAACATCCAAAATCTTGTTCTAAAGCTTGCACGGAGGTCTGCAAAGAGTTTGGCAAGAATGAAAGGTAGTTGTCCAAAACTCGATCTTTTCCAATAGAATAACCATGGAAAAGGCAGGAGAGTGGTAAAGTACTGTTTTCTCTAAGTCTGAATGCTGTCCACACTGTGCCTGTGTGCTGCAGCTTGCATCTTCGCCTTTGGGAAGCTGCCGCTCGCCGATTCTCCCGGAGGCGAAGAAGCGGCTTCTTCGCACACAGAGCATTGTGGCGAGCGCAGGGAGCTCCTGAGAGCGGTTTGTGCCGAAAGAAGCCCGGGAACGGCACTTAGCTTCAGAGAGCTGCGTATCTGCGTCTTCTGCGTGTCTTGCCGCTCTACACTCAGCAAAAAGCTTTTCCACCATATCTTGCAAGGAGAAACTCTGCCAGGAAAGAAAACATCCAAAATCTTGTTCTAAAGCTTGCACGGCGGTCTGCAAAGAGTTTGGCAAGAATGAAAGGTAGTTGTCCAAAACTCGTTCTTTTCCAATAGAATAACCATGGAAAAGGCAGGAGAGTGGTAAAGTACTGGTTTCTATAAGTCTGAATGCTGCCCACACTGTGCCTGTGTGGTGCGGCTTGCATCTTCCCCTTTGGGAAGCTGCCGCTCGCCGATTCTCCCGGAGGCAAAGAAGCGGCTTCTTTGCTCACAACATTGTGGCGAGCGCAGGGAGCTCCTGAAAGCGGTTTGTGCCGAAACATGCCTGGGACCGGCACTTAGCTTCGGAGAGCTGCGTATCGGCGTCTTCTGCGTGTCTTGCCGCTCTACACTCAGCCAAAAGCTTTTCCACCATATCTTGCAAAGAGAAACTCTGCCAGGAAAGAAAACATCCAAAATCTTGTTCTAAAGCTTGCACGGAGGTCTGCAAAGAGTTTGGCAGGAATGAAAGGTAGTTGTCCAAAACTCGTTCTTTTCGAATATAATAACAATGGACAAGGCAGGAGAGTGGTAAAGTACTGTTTTCTCTAAGTCTGAAGGCTGCCCACACTGTGCCTGCATGGTGCGGCTTGCATCTTCGCCTTTGGGAAGCTGCCGCTCGCCGATTCTCCCGGAGGCGAAGAAGCGGCTTCTTCGCACACAGAGCATTGTGCCGGTCGAGGTTTGCACCTAAGAGCGGTTTGTGCCGAAAGAAGCCCGGGACCGGCACTTAGCTTCGGAGATCTGCGTATCTGTGTCTTCTGCGTGTCTTTCCGCTCTACACTCAGCAAAAAGCTTTCCCACCATATCTTGCAAGGAGAAACTCTGCCAGGAAAGAAAACATCCAAAATCTTGTTCTAAAGCTTGCACGGAGGTCTGCAAAGAGTTTGGCAAGAATGAAAGGTAGTTGTCCAAAACTCGTTCTTTTCCAATAGAATAACCATGGAAAAGGCAGGAGAGTGGTAAAGTACTGTTTTCTCTAAGTCTGAAGGCTGCCCACACTGTGCCTGTGTGCTGCAGCTTGCATCTTCGCCTTTGGGAAGCTGCCGCTCGCCGATTCTCCCGGAGGCGAAGAAGCGGCTTCTTCGCACACAGAGCATTGTGGCGAGCGCAGGGAGCTCCTGAGAGCGGTTTGTGCCGAAAGAAGCCCGGGACCGGCACTTAGCTTCGGAGAGCTGCGTATCTGCGTCTTCTGCGTGTCTTGCCGCTCTACACTCAGCAAAAAGCTTTTCCAGCATATCTTGCAAAGAGAAACTCTGCCATGAAAGAAAACATCCAAAATCTTGTTCTAAAGCTTGCACGGAGGTCTGCAAAGAGTTTGGCCAGAATGAAAGGTAGTTGGCAGAAACTCGTTCTTTTCCAATATAATAACAATGGAAAGGAAGAGAGAGAGGTAAAGTACTGTTTTCTCTAAGTCTGAATGCTGCCCACACTGTGCCTGTGTGCTGCAGCTTGCATCTTCGCCTTTGGGAAGCTGCCGCTCGCCGATTCTCCCGGAGGCGAAGAAGCGGCTTCTTCGCACACAGAGCATTGGGCCGGTCGCGGTTGGCACCTAAGAGCGGTTTGTGCCGAAAGAAGCCCGGGACCGGCACTTGGCTTCGGAGAGCTGCGTATCTGCGTCTTCTGCGTGTCTTGCCGCTCTACACTCAGCCAAAATCTTTTCCACCATATCTTGCAAAGAGAAACTCTGCCAGGAAAGAAAACATCCAAAATCTTGTTCTAAAGCTTGCACAGAGGTCTGCAAAGAGTTTGGCAAGAATGAAAGGTAGTTGTCCAAAACTCGATCTTTTCCAATAGAATAACCATGGAAAAGGCAGGAGAGTGGTAAAGTACTGGTTTCTATAAATCTGAATGCTGCCCACACTGTGCCTGTGTGGTGCGGCTTGCATCTTCGCCTTTGGGAAGCTGCCGCTCGCCGATTCTCCCGGAGGTGAAGAAGCGGCTTCTTCGCACACAGAGCATTGGGCCGGTCGTGGTTGGCACCTAAGAGCGGTTTGTGCCGAAAGAAGCCCGGGACCGGCACTTAGCTTCGGAGAGCTGCGTATCTGCATCTTCTGCGTGTCTTGCCGCTCTACACTCAGCAAAAAGCTTTCCCACCATATCTTGCAAAGAGAAACTCTGCCAGGAAAGAAAACAGCCAAAATCTTGTTCTAAATCTTGCACGGAGGTCTGCAAAGAGTTTGGCAAGAATGAAAGGTAGTTGTCCAAAACTCGATCTTTTCCAATAGAATAACCATGGAAAAGGCAGGAGAGTGGTAAAGTACTGTTTTCTCTAAGTCTGAAGGCTGCCCACACTGTGCCTGCATGGTGCGGCTTGCATCTTCGCCTTTGGGAAGCTGCCGCTCGCCGATTCTCCCGGAGGCGAAGAAGCGGCTTCTTCGCACACAGAGCATTGTGGCGAGCGCAGGGAGCTCCTGAGAGCGGTTTGTGCCGAAAGAAGCCCGGGACCGGCACTTAGCTTCAGAGAGCTGCGTATCTGCGTCTTCTGCGTGTCTTGCCGCTCTACACTC
The DNA here is from genome assembly GCF_037042795.1 of Molothrus aeneus. Lineage (NCBI taxonomy): Eukaryota > Metazoa > Chordata > Aves > Passeriformes > Icteridae > Molothrus > Molothrus aeneus. Next base: position 373,617 of record NW_027099218.1, on the reverse strand, counting down.
AGCAAAAAGCTTTTCCACCATATCTTGCAAGGAGAAACTCTGCCAGGAAAGAAAACATCCAAAATCTTGTTCTAAAGCTTGCACGGAGGTCTGCAAAGAGTTTGGCAAGAATGAAAGGTAGTTGTCCAAAACTCGTTCTTTTCCAATAGAATAACCATGGAAAAGGCAGGAGAGTGGTAAAGTACTGGTTTCTCTAAGTCTGAATGCTGCCCACACTGTGCCTGCATGGTGCGGCTTGCATCTTCCCCTTTGGGAAGCTGCCGCTCGCCGATTCTCCCGGAGGCAAAGAAGCGGCTTCTTTGCTCACAACATTGTGGCGAGCGCAGGGAGCTCCTGAAAGCGGTTTGTGCCGAAACATGCCTGGGACCGGCACTTAGCTTCGGAGAGCTGCGTATCTGCGTCTTCTGCGTGTCTTGCAGCTCTACACTCAGCCAAAAGCTTTTCCACCATATCTTGCAAAGAGAAACTCTGCCAGGAAAGAAAACATCCAAAATCTTGTTCTAAAGCTTGCACGGAGGTCTGCAAAGAGTTTGGCAAGAATGAAAGGTAGTTGTCCAAAACTCGTTCTTTTCCAATAGAATAACCATGGAAAAGGCAGGAGAGTGGTAAAGTACTGTTTTCTCTAAGTCTGAAGGCTGCCCACACTGTGCCTGCATGGTGCGGCTTGCATCTTCGCCTTTGGGAAGCTGCCGCTCGCCGATTCTCCCGGAGGCAAAGAAGCGGCTTCTTTGCTCACAACATTGTGGCGAGCGCAGGGAGCTCCTGAAAGCGGTTTGTGCCGAAACATGCCTGGGACCGGCACTTAGCTTCGGAGAGCTGCGTATCGGCGTCTTCTGCGTGTCTTGCCGCTCTACACTCAGCCAAAAGCTTTTCCACCATATCTTGCAAAGAGAAACTCTGCCAGGAAAGAAAACATCCAAAATCTTGTTCTAAAGCTTGCACGGAGGTCTGCAAAGAGTTTGGCAGGAATGAAAGGTAGTTGTCCAAAACTCGTTCTTTTCGAATATAATAACAATGGACAAGGCAGGAGAGTGGTAAAGTACTGTTTTCTCTAAGTCTGAAGGCTGCCCACACTGTGCCTGCATGGTGCGGCTTGCATCTTCGCCTTTGGGAAGCTGCCGCTCGCCGATTCTCCCGGAGGCGAAGAAGCGGCTTCTTCGCACACAGAGCATTGTGCCGGTCGAGGTTTGCACCTAAGAGCGGTTTGTGCCGAAAGAAGCCCGGGACCGGCACTTAGCTTCGGAGATCTGCGTATCTGTGTCTTCTGCGTGTCTTTCCGCTCTACACTCAGCAAAAAGCTTTCCCACCATATCTTGCAAGGAGAAACTCTGCCAGGAAAGAAAACATCCAAAATCTTGTTCTAAAGCTTGCACGGAGGTCTGCAAAGAGTTTGGCAAGAATGAAAGGTAGTTGTCCAAAACTCGTTCTTTTCCAATAGAATAACCATGGAAAAGGCAGGAGAGTGGTAAAGTACTGTTTTCTCTAAGTCTGAAGGCTGCCCACACTGTGCCTGTGTGCTGCAGCTTGCATCTTCGCCTTTGGGAAGCTGCCGCTCGCCGATTCTCCCGGAGGCGAAGAAGCGGCTTCTTCGCACACAGAGCATTGTGGCGAGCGCAGGGAGCTCCTGAGAGCGGTTTGTGCCGAAAGAAGCCCGGGACCGGCACTTAGCTTCGGAGAGCTGCGTATCTGCGTCTTCTGCGTGTCTTGCCGCTCTACACTCAGCAAAAAGCTTTTCCAGCATATCTTGCAAAGAGAAACTCTGCCATGAAAGAAAACATCCAAAATCTTGTTCTAAAGCTTGCACGGAGGTCTGCAAAGAGTTTGGCCAGAATGAAAGGTAGTTGGCAGAAACTCGTTCTTTTCCAATATAATAACAATGGAAAGGAAGAGAGAGAGGTAAAGTACTGTTTTCTCTAAGTCTGAATGCTGCCCACACTGTGCCTGTGTGCTGCAGCTTGCATCTTCGCCTTTGGGAAGCTGCCGCTCGCCGATTCTCCCGGAGGCGAAGAAGCGGCTTCTTCGCACACAGAGCATTGGGCCGGTCGCGGTTGGCACCTAAGAGCGGTTTGTGCTGAAAGAAGCCCGGGACCGGCACTTGGCTTCGGAGAGCTGCGTATCTGCGTCTTCTGCGTGTCTTGCCGCTCTACACTCAGCCAAAATCTTTTCCACCATATCTTGCAAAGAGAAACTCTGCCAGGAAAGAAAACATCCAAAATCTTGTTCTAAAGCTTGCACAGAGGTCTGCAAAGAGTTTGGCAAGAATGAAAGGTAGTTGTCCAAAACTCGATCTTTTCCAATAGAATAACCATGGAAAAGGCAGGAGAGTGGTAAAGTACTGGTTTCTATAAATCTGAATGCTGCCCACACTGTGCCTGTGTGGTGCGGCTTGCATCTTCGCCTTTGGGAAGCTGCCGCTCGCCGATTCTCCCGGAGGTGAAGAAGCGGCTTCTTCGCACACAGAGCATTGTGGCGAGCGCAGGGAGCTCCTGAGAGCGGTTTGTGCCGAAAGATGGACGGGACCGGCACTTAGCTTCGGAGAGCTGCGTATCTGCATCTTTTGCGTGTCTTGCTGCTCTACACTCAGCAAAATCTTTTCAACCATATCTTGCAAGGAGAAACTCTGCCAGGAAAGAAAACATCCAAAATCTTGTTCTAAAGCTTGCACGGAGGTCTGCAAAGAGTTTGGCAAGAATGAAAGGTAGTTGTCCAAAACTCGATCTTTTCCAATAGAATAACCATGGAAAAGGCAGGAGAGTGGTAAAGTACTGTTTTCTCTAAGTCTGAAGGCTGTCCACACTGTGCCTGTGTGCTGCAGCTTGCATCTTCGCCTTTGGGAAGCTGCCGCTCGCCGATTCTCCCGGAGGCGAAGAAGCGGCTTCTTCGCACACAGAGCATTGTGGCGAGCGCAGGGAGCTCCTGAGAGCGGTTTGTGCCGAAAGAAGCCCGGGAACGGCACTTAGCTTCAGAGAGCTGCGTATCTGCGTCTTCTGCGTGTCTTGCCGCTCTACACTCAGCAAAAAGCTTTTCCACCATATCTTGCAAGGAGAAACTCTGCCAGGAAAGAAAACATCCAAAATCTTGTTCTAAAGCTTGCACGGCGGTCTGCAAAGAGTTTGGCAAGAATGAAAGGTAGTTGTCCAAAACTCGTTCTTTTCCAATAGAATAACCATGGAAAAGGCAGGAGAGTGGTAAAGTACTGGTTTCTATAAGTCTGAATGCTGCCCACACTGTGCCTGTGTGGTGCGGCTTGCATCTTCCCCTTTGGGAAGCTGCCGCTCGCCGATTCTCCCGGAGGCAAAGAAGCGGCTTCTTCGCACACAGAGCATTGTGCCGGTCGAGGTTTGCACCTAAGAGCGGTTTGTGCCGAAAGAAGCCCGGGACTGGCACTTAGCTTCGGAGAGCTGCGTATCTGCGTCGTCTGCGTGTCTTGCCGCTCTACACTCAGCAAAAAGCTTTTCCACCATATCTTGCAAAGAGAAACTCTGCCAGGAAAGAAAACATCCAAAATCTTGTTCTAAAGCTTGCACGGAGGTCTGCAAAGAGTTTGGCAAGAATGAAAGGTAGTTGTCCAAAACTCGTTCTTTTCGAATATAATAACAATGGACAAGGCAGGAGAGTGGTAAAGTAGTGGTTTCTCTAAGTCTGAATGCTGCCCACACTGTGCCTGCATGGTGCGGCTTGCATCTTCGCCTTTGGGAAGCTGCCGCTCGCCGATTCTCCCGGAGGCGAAGAAGCGGCTTCTTCGCACACAGAGCATTGTGGCGAGCGCAGGGAGCTCCTGAGAGCGGTTTGTGCCGAAAGATGGACGGGACCGGCACTTAGCTTCGGAGAGCTGCGTATCTGCATCTTTTGCGTGTCTTGCCGCTCTACACTCAGCAAAATCTTTTCCACCATATCTTGCAAGGAGAAACTCTGCCAGGAAAGAAAACATCCAAAATCTTGTTCTAAAGCTTGCACGGAGGTCTGCAAAGAGTTTGGCAAGAATGAAAGGTAGTTGTCCAAAACTCGATCTTTTCCAATAGAATAACCATGGAAAAGGCAGGAGAGTGGTAAAGTACTGTTTTCTCTAAGTCTGAATGCTGTCCACACTGTGCCTGTGTGCTGCAGCTTGCATCTTCGCCTTTGGGAAGCTGCCGCTCGCCGATTCTCCCGGAGGCGAAGAAGCGGCTTCTTCGCACACAGAGCATTGTGGCGAGCGCAGGGAGCTCCTGAGAGCGGTTTGTGCCGAAAGAAGCCCGGGAACGGCACTTAGCTTCAGAGAGCTGCGTATCTGCGTCTTCTGCGTGTCTTGCCGCTCTACACTCAGCAAAAAGCTTTTCCACCATATCTTGCAAGGAGAAACTCTGCCAGGAAAGAAAACATCCAAAATCTTGTTCTAAAGCTTGCACGGCGGTCTGCAAAGAGTTTGGCAAGAATGAAAGGTAGTTGTCCAAAACTCGTTCTTTTCCAATAGAATAACCATGGAAAAGGCAGGAGAGTGGTAAAGTACTGGTTTCTATAAGTCTGAATGCTGCCCACACTGTGCCTGTGTGGTGCGGCTTGCATCTTCCCCTTTGGGAAGCTGCCGCTCGCCGATTCTCCCGGAGGCAAAGAAGCGGCTTCTTTGCTCACAACATTGTGGCGAGCGCAGGGAGCTCCTGAAAGCGGTTTGTGCCGAAACATGCCTGGGACCGGCACTTAGCTTCGGAGAGCTGCGTATCGGCGTCTTCTGCGTGTCTTGCCGCTCTACACTCAGCCAAAAGCTTTTCCACCATATCTTGCAAAGAGAAACTCTGCCAGGAAAGAAAACATCCAAAATCTTGTTCTAAAGCTTGCACGGAGGTCTGCAAAGAGTTTGGCAGGAATGAAAGGTAGTTGTCCAAAACTCGTTCTTTTCGAATATAATAACAATGGACAAGGCAGGAGAGTGGTAAAGTACTGTTTTCTCTAAGTCTGAAGGCTGCCCACACTGTGCCTGCATGGTGCGGCTTGCATCTTCGCCTTTGGGAAGCTGCCGCTCGCCGATTCTCCCGGAGGCGAAGAAGCGGCTTCTTCGCACACAGAGCATTGTGCCGGTCGAGGTTTGCACCTAAGAGCGGTTTGTGCCGAAAGAAGCCCGGGACCGGCACTTAGCTTCGGAGATCTGCGTATCTGTGTCTTCTGCGTGTCTTTCCGCTCTACACTCAGCAAAAAGCTTTTCCACCATATCTTGCAAGGAGAAACTCTGCCAGGAAAGAAAACATCCAAAATCTTGTTCTAAAGCTTGCACGGAGGTCTGCAAAGAGTTTGGCAAGAATGAAAGGTAGTTGTCCAAAACTCGTTCTTTTCCAATAGAATAACCATGGAAAAGGCAGGAGAGTGGTAAAGTACTGTTTTCTCTAAGTCTGAAGGCTGCCCACACTGTGCCTGTGTGCTGCAGCTTGCATCTTCGCCTTTGGGAAGCTGCCGCTCGCCGATTCTCCCGGAGGCGAAGAAGCGGCTTCTTCGCACACAGAGCATTGTGGCGAGCGCAGGGAGCTCCTGAGAGCGGTTTGTGCCGAAAGAAGCCCGGGACCGGCACTTAGCTTCGGAGAGCTGCGTATCTGCGTCTTCTGCGTGTCTTGCCGCTCTACACTCAGCAAAAAGCTTTTCCAGCATATCTTGCAAAGAGAAACTCTGCCATGAAAGAAAACATCCAAAATCTTGTTCTAAAGCTTGCACGGAGGTCTGCAAAGAGTTTGGCCAGAATGAAAGGTAGTTGGCAGAAACTCGTTCTTTTCCAATATAATAACAATGGAAAGGAAGAGAGAGAGGTAAAGTACTGTTTTCTCTAAGTCTGAATGCTGCCCACACTGTGCCTGTGTGCTGCAGCTTGCATCTTCGCCTTTGGGAAGCTGCCGCTCGCCGATTCTCCCGGAGGCGAAGAAGCGGCTTCTTCGCACACAGAGCATTGGGCCGGTCGCGGTTGGCACCTAAGAGCGGTTTGTGCCGAAAGAAGCCCGGGACCGGCACTTGGCTTCGGAGAGCTGCGTATCTGCGTCTTCTGCGTGTCTTGCCGCTCTACACTCAGCCAAAATCTTTTCCACCATATCTTGCAAAGAGAAACTCTGCCAGGAAAGAAAACATCCAAAATCTTGTTCTAAAGCTTGCACAGAGGTCTGCAAAGAGTTTGGCAAGAATGAAAGGTAGTTGTCCAAAACTCGATCTTTTCCAATAGAATAACCATGGAAAAGGCAGGAGAGTGGTAAAGTACTGGTTTCTATAAATCTGAATGCTGCCCACACTGTGCCTGTGTGGTGCGGCTTGCATCTTCGCCTTTGGGAAGCTGCCGCTCGCCGATTCTCCCGGAGGTGAAGAAGCGGCTTCTTCGCACACAGAGCATTGGGCCGGTCGTGGTTGGCACCTAAGAGCGGTTTGTGCCGAAAGAAGCCCGGGACCGGCACTTAGCTTCGGAGAGCTGCGTATCTGCATCTTCTGCGTGTCTTGCCGCTCTACACTCAGCAAAAAGCTTTCCCACCATATCTTGCAAAGAGAAACTCTGCCAGGAAAGAAAACAGCCAAAATCTTGTTCTAAATCTTGCACGGAGGTCTGCAAAGAGTTTGGCAAGAATGAAAGGTAGTTGTCCAAAACTCGTTCTTTTCCAATAGAATAACCATGGAAAAGGCAGGAGAGTGGTAAAGTACTGTTTTCTCTAAGTCTGAAGGCTGCCCACACTGTGCCTGCATGGTGCGGCTTGCATCTTCGCCTTTGGGAAGCTGCCGCTCGCCGATTCTCCCGGAGGCGAAGAAGCGGCTTCTTCGCACACAGAGCATTGTGGCGAGCGCAGGGAGCTCCTGAGAGCGGTTTGTGCCGAAAGAAGCCCGGGACCGGCACTTAGCTTCAGAGAGCTGCGTATCTGCGTCTTCTGCGTGTCTTGCCGCTCTACACTCAGCAAAAAGCTTTTCCACCATATCTTGCAAGGAGAAACTCTGCCAGGAAAGAAAACATCCAAAATCTTGTTCTAAAGCTTGCACGGAGGTCTGCAAAGAGTTTGGCAAGAATGAAAGGTAGTTGTCCAAAACTCGTTCTTTTCCAATAGAATAACCATGGAAAAGGCAGGAGAGTGGTAAAGTACTGGTTTCTCTAAGTCTGAATGCTGCCCACACTGTGCCTGCATGGTGCGGCTTGCATCTTCGCCTTTGGGAAGCTGCCGCTCGCCGATTCTCCCGGAGGCAAAGAAGCGGCTTCTTTGCTCACAACATTGTGGCGAGCGCAGGGAGCTCCTGAAAGCGGTTTGTGCCGAAACATGCCTGGGACCGGCACTTAGCTTCGGAGAGCTGCGTATCTGCGTCTTCTGCGTGTCTTGCAGCTCTACACTCAGCCAAAAGCTTTTCCACCATATCTTGCAAAGAGAAACTCTGCCAGGAAAGAAAACATCCAAAATCTTGTTCTAAAGCTTGCACGGAGGTCTGCAAAGAGTTTGGCAAGAATGAAAGGTAGTTGTCCAAAACTCGTTCTTTTCGAATATAATAACAATGGACAAGGCAGGAGAGTGGTAAAGTACTGTTTTCTCTAAGTCTGAAGGCTGCCCACACTGTGCCTGCATGGTGCGGCTTGCATCTTCGCCTTTGGGAAGCTGCCGCTCGCCGATTCTCCCGGAGGCGAAGAAGCGGCTTCTTCGCACACAGAGCATTGGGCCGGTCGCGGTTGGCACCTAAGAGCGGTTTGTGCCGAAAGAAGCCCGGGACCGGCACTTGGCTTCGGAGAGCTGCGTATCTGCGTCTTCTGCGTGTCTTGCCGCTCTACACTCAGCCAAAATCTTTTCCACCATATCTTGCAAAGAGAAACTCTGCCAGGAAAGAAAACATCCAAAATCTTGTTCTAAAGCTTGCAAAGAGGTCTGCAAAGAGTTTGGCAAGAATGAAAGGTAGTTGTCCAAAACTCGATCTTTTCCAATAGAATAACCATGGAAAAGGCAGGAGAGTGGTAAAGTACTGGTTTCTATAAATCTGAATGCTGCCCACACTGTGCCTGTGTGGTGCGGCTTGCATCTTCCCCTTTGGGAAGCTGCCGCTCGCCGATTCTCCCGGAGGCAAAGAAGCGGCTTCTTTGCTCACAACATTGTGGAGAGCGCAGGGAGCTCCTGAGAGCGGTTTGTGCCGAAACATGCCTGGGACCGGCACTTAGCTTCGGAGAGCTGCGTATCGGCGTCTTCTGCGTGTCTTGCCGCTCTATACTCAGCCAAAAGCTTTTCCACCATATCTTGCAAAGAGAAACTCTGCCAGGAAAGAAAACATCCAAAATCTTGTTCTAAAGCTTGCACGGAGGTCTGCAAAGAGTTTGGCAAGAATGAAAGGTAGTTGTCCAAAACTCGATCTTTTCCAATAGAATAACCATGGAAAAGGCAGGAGAGTGGTAAAGTACTGTTTTCTCTAAGTCTGAATGCTGCCCACACTGTGCCTGTGTGCTGCAGCTTGCATCTTCGCCTTTGGGAAGCTGCCGCTCGCCGATTCTCCCGGAGGCGAAGAAGCGGCTTCTTCGCACACAGAGCATTGTGGCGAGCGCAGGGAGCTCCTGAGAGCGGTTTGTGCCGAAAGATGGACGGGACCGGCACTTAGCTTCGGAGAGCTGCGTATCTGCATCTTTTGCGTGTCTTGCCGCTCTACACTCAGCAAAATCTTTTCCACCATATCTTGCAAGGAGAAACTCTGCCAGGAAAGAAAACATCCAAAATCTTGTTCTAAAGCTTGCACGGAGGTCTGCAAAGAGTTTGGCAAGAATGAAAGGTAGTTGTCCAAAACTCGTTCTTTTCCAATAGAATAACCATGGAAAAGGCAGGAGAGTGGTAAAGTACTGTTTTCTCTAAGTCTGAATGCTGCCCACACTGTGCCTGTGTGCTGCAGCTTGCATCTTCGCCTTTGGGAAGCTGCCGCTCGCCGATTCTCCCGGAGGCGAAGAAGCGGCTTCTTCGCACACAGAGCATTGTGGCGAGCGCAGGGAGCTCCTGAGAGCGGTTTGTGCCGAAAGAAGCCCGGGAACGGCACTTAGCTTCGGAGAGCTGCGTATCTGCGTCTTCTGCGTGTCTTGCCGCTCTACACTCAGCAAAAAGCTTTTCCACCATATCTTGCAAGGAGAAACTCTGCCAGGAAAGAAAACATCCAAAATCTTGTTCTAAAGCTTGCACGGAGGTCTGCAAAGAGTTTGGCAAGAATGAAAGGTAGTTGTCCAAAACTCGTTCTTTTCCAATAGAATAACCATGGAAAAGGCAGGAGAGTGGTAAAGTACTGGTTTCTCTAAGTCTGAATGCTGCCCACACTGTGCCTGTGTGGTGCGGCTTGCATCTTCCCCTTTGGGAAGCTGCCGCTCGCCGATTCTCCCGGAGGCAAAGAAGCGGCTTCTTTGCTCACAACATTGTGGCGAGCGCAGGGAGCTCCTGAAAGCGGTTTGTGCCGAAACATGCCTGGGACCGGCACTTAGCTTCGGAGAGCTGCGTATCTGCGTCTTCTGCGTGTCTTGCCGCTCTGCACTCAGCCAAAAGCTTTTCCAGCATATCTTGCAAAGAGAAACTCTGCCAGGAAAGAAAACATCCAAAATCTTGTTCTAAAGCTTGCACGGAGGTCTGCAAAGAGTTTGGCAGGAATGAAAGGTAGTTGTCCAAAACTCGTTCTTTTCGAATATAATAACAATGGACAAGGCAGGAGAGTGGTAAAGTACTGTTTTCTCTAAGTCTGAAGGCTGCCCACACTGTGCCTGCATGGTGCGGCTTGCATCTTCGCCTTTGGGAAGCTGCCGCTCGCCGATTCTCCCGGAGGCGAAGAAGCGGCTTCTTCGCACACAGAGCATTGTGCCGGTCGAGGTTTGCACCTAAGAGCGGTTTGTGCCGAAAGAAGCCCGGGACCGGCACTTAGCTTCGGAGATCTGCGTATCTGCGTCTTCTGCGTGTCTTGCCGCTCTACACTCAGCAAAAAGCTTTCCCACCATATCTTGCAAGGAGAAACTCTGCCAGGAAAGAAAACATCCAAAATCTTGTTCTAAAGCTTGCACGGAGGTCTGCAAAGAGTTTGGCAAGAATGAAAGGTAGTTGTCCAAAACTCGTTCTTTTCCAATAGAATAACCATGGAAAAGGCAGGAGAGTGGTAAAGTACTGTTTTCTCTAAGTCTGAAGGCTGCCCACACTGTGCCTGTGTGCTGCAGCTTGCATCTTCGCCTTTGGGAAGCTGCCGCTCGCCGATTCTCCCGGAGGCGAAGAAGCGGCTTCTTCGCACACAGAGCATTGTGGCGAGCGCAGGGAGCTCCTGAGAGCGGTTTGTGCCGAAAGAAGCCCGGGACCGGCACTTAGCTTCGGAGAGCTGCGTATCTGCGTCTTCTGCGTGTCTTGCCGCTCTACACTCAGCAAAAAGCTTTTCCAGCATATCTTGCAAAGAGAAACTCTGCCAGGAAAGAAAACATCCAAAATCTTGTTCTAAAGCTTGCACGGAGGTCTGCAAAGAGTTTGGCAAGAATGAAAGGTAGTTGTCCAAAACTCGATCTTTTCCAATAGAATAACCATGGAAAAGGCAGGAGAGTGGTAAAGTACTGGTTTCTCTAAGTCTGAATGCTGCCCACACTGTGCCTGCATGGTGCGGCTTGCATCTTCCCCTTTGGGAAGCTGCCGCTCGCCGATTCTCCCGGAGGCGAAGAAGCGGCTTCTTTGCTCACAACATTGTGGAGAGCGCAGGGAGCTCCTGAGAGCGGTTTGTGCCGAAACATGCCTGGGACCGGCACTTAGCTTCGGAGAGCTGCGTATCGGCGTCTTCTGCGTGTCTTGCCGCTCTACACTCAGCAAAAAGCTTTTCCACCATATCTTGCAAAGAGAAACTCTGCCAGGAAAGAAAACATCCAAAATCTTGTTCTAAAGCTTGCACGGAGGTCTGCAAAGAGTTTGGCAAGAATGAAAGGTAGTTGTCCAAAACTCGTTCTTTTCCAATATAATAACAATGGACAAGGCAGGAGAGTGGTAAAGTAGTGGTTTCTCTAAGTCTGAATGCTGCCCACACTGTGCCTGCATGGTGCGGCTTGCATCTTCGCCTTTGGGAAGCTGCCGCTCGCCGATTCTCCCGGAGGCGAAGAAGCGGCTTCTTCGCACACAGAGCATTGTGGCGAGCGCAGGGAGCTCCTGAGTGCGGTTTGTGCCGAAAGATGGACGGGACCGGCACTTAGCTTCGGAGAGCTGCGTATCTGCATCTTTTGCGTGTCTTGCCGCTCTACACTTAGCAAAATCTTTTCCACCATATCTTGCAAGGAGAAACTCTGCCAGGAAAGAAAACATCCAAAATCTTGTTCTAAAGCTTGCACGGAGGTCTGCAAAGAGTTTGGCAAGAATGAAAGGTAGTTGTCCAAAACTCGTTCTTTTCCAATAGAATAACCATGGAAAAGGCAGGAGAGTGGTAAAGTACTGTTTTCTCTAAATCTGAATGCTGCCCACACTGTGCCTGTGTGCTGCAGCTTGCATCTTCGCCTTTGGGAAGCTGCCGCTCGCCGATTCTCCCGGAGGCGAAGAAGCGGCTTCTTCGCACACAGAGCATTGTGGCGAGCGCAGGGAGCTCCTGAGAGCGGTTTGTGCCGAAAGAAGCCCGGGAACGGCACTTAGCTTCGGAGAGCTGCGTATCTGCATCTTTTGCGTGTCTTGCCGCTCTACACTCAGCAAAAAGCTTTTCCACCATATCTTGCAAGGAGAAACTCTGCCAGGAAAGAAAACATCCAAAATCTTGTTCTAAAGCTTGCACGGAGGTCTGCAAAGAGTTTGGCAAGAATGAAAGGTAGTTGTCCAAAACTCGTTCTTTTCCAATAGAATAACCATGGAAAAGGCAGGAGAGTGGTAAAGTACTGGTTTCTATAAGTCTGAAGGCTGCCCACACTGTGCCTGCATGGTGCGGCTTGCATCTTCGCCTTTGGGAAGCTGCCGCTCGCCGATTCTCCCGCAGGCGAAGAAGCGGCTTCTTCGCACACAGAGCATTGTGGCGAGCGCAGGGAGCTCCTGAGAGCGGTTTGTGCCGAAAGAAGCCCGGGACCGGCACTTAGCTTCGGAGAGCTGCGTATCTGCGTCTTCTGCGTGTCTTGCCGCTCTACACTCAGCAAAAAGCTTTTCCAGCATATCTTGCAAAGAGAAACTCTGCCAGGAAAGAAAACATCCAAAATCTTGTTCTAAAGCTTGCACGGAGGTCTGCAAAGAGTTTGGCAAGAATGAAAGGTAGTTGTCCAAAACTCGATCTTTTCCAATAGAATAACCATGGAAAAGGCAGGAGAGTGGTAAAGTACTGTTTTCTCTAAGTCTGAATGCTGCCCACACTGTGCCTGCATGGTGCGGCTTGCATCTTCGCCTTTGGGAAGCTGCCGCTCGCCGATTCTCCCGGAGGCGAAGAAGCGGCTTCTTCGCACACAGAGCATTGTGGCGAGCGCAGGGAGCTCCTGAGAGCGGTTTGTGCCGAAAGAAGCCCGGGAGTGGCACTTAGCTTCGGAGAGCTGCGTATCTGCGTCGTCTGCGTGTCTTGCCGCTCTACACTCAGCAAAAAGCTTTTCCACCATATCTTGCAAAGAGAAACTCTGCCAGGAAAGAAAACATCCAAAATCTTGTTCTAAAGCTTGCACGGAGGTCTGCAAAGAGTTTGGCAAGAATGAAAGGTAGTTGGCAGAAACTCGTTCTTTTCCAATATAATAACAATGGAAAGGAAGAGAGAGAGGTAAAGTACTGTTTTCTCTAAGTCTGAATGCTGCCCACACTGTGCCTGTGTGCTGCAGCTTGCATCTTCGCCTTTGGGAAGCTGCCGCTCGCCGATTCTCCCGGAGGCGAAGAAGCGGCTTCTTCGCACACAGAGCATTGGGCCGGTCGCGGTTTGCACCTAAGAGCGGTTTGTGCCGAAAGAAGCCCGGGACCAGCACTTGGCTTCGGAGAGCTGCGTATCTGCGTCTTCTGCGTGTCTTGCCGCTCTACACTCAGCCAAAATCTTTTCCACCATATCTTGCAAAGAGAAACTCTGCCAGGAAAGAAAACATCCAAAATCTTGTTCTAAAGCTTGCACGGAGGTCTGCAAAGAGTTTGGCAAGAATGAAAGGTAGTTGTCCAAAACTCGATCTTTTCCAATAGAATAACCATGGAAAAGGCAGGAGAGTGGTAAAGTACTGGTTTCTATAAATCTGAATGCTGCCCACACTGTGCCTGTGTGGTGCGGCTTGCATCTTCCCCTTTGGGAAGCTGCCGCTCGCCGATTCTCCCGGAGGTGAAGAAGCGGCTTCTTCGCACACAGAGCATTGGGCCGGTCGTGGTTGGCACCTAAGAGCGGTTTGTGCCGAAACATGCCTGGGACCGGCACTTAGCTTCGGAGAGCTGCGTATCTGCATCTTCTGCGTGTCTTGCCGCTCTACACTCAGCAAAAAGCTTTCCCACCATATCTTGCAAAGAGAAACTCTGCCAGGAAAGAAAACATCCAAAATCTTGTTCTAAAGCTTGCACGGAGGTCTGCAAAGAGTTTGGCAAGAATGAAAGGTAGTTGGCAGAAACACGTTCTTTTCCAATATAATAACAATGGAAAGGAAGAGAGAGAGGTAAAGTACTGTTTTCTCTAAGTCTGAAGGCTGCCCACACTGTGCCTGCATGGTGCGGCTTGCATCTTCGCCTTTGGGAAGCTGCCGCTCGCCGATTCTCCCGGAGGTGAAGAAGCGGCTTCTTCACACACAGAGCATTGGGCCGGTCGTGGTTGGCACCTAAGAGCGGTTTGTGCCGAAAGAAGCCCGGGACCGGCACTTAGCTTCGGAGAGCTGCGTATCTGCATCTTCTGCGTGTCTTGCCGCTCTACACTCAGCAAAAAGCTTTTCCACCATATCTTGCAAAGAGAAACTCTGCCAGGAAAGAAAACATCCAAAATCTTGTTCTAAAGCTTGCACGGAGGTCTGCAAAGAGTTTGGCAAGAATGAAAGGTAGTTGGCAGAAACTCGTTCTTTTCCAATATAATAACAATGGAAAGGAAGAGAGAGAGGTAAAGTACTGTTTTCTCTAAGTCTGAATGCTGCCCACACTGTGCCTGTGTGCTGCAGCTTGCATCTTCGCCTTTGGGAAGCTGCCGCTCGCCGATTCTCCCGGAGGCGAAGAAGCGGCTTCTTCACACACAGAGCATTGGGCCGGTCGCGGTTGGCACCTAAGAGCGGTTTGTGCCGAAAGAAGCCCGGGACCAGCACTTGGCTTCGGAGAGCTGCGTATCTGCGTCTTCTGCGTGTCTTGCCGCTCTACACTCAGCCAAAATCTTTTCCACCATATCTTGCAAAGAGAAACTCTGCCAGGAAAGAAAACATCCAAAATCTTGTTCTAAAGCTTGCACGGAGGTCTGCAAAGAGTTTGGCAAGAATGAAAGGTAGTTGTCCAAAACTCGATCTTTTCCAATAGAATAACCATGGAAAAGGCAGGAGAGTGGTAAAGTACTGTTTTCTCTAAGTCTGAATGCTGCCCACACTGTGCCTGCATGGTGCGGCTTGCATCTTCGCCTTTGGGAAGCTGCCGCTCGCCGATTCTCCCGGAGGCGAAGAAGCGGCTTCTTCGCACACAGAGCATTGTGGCGAGCGCAGGGAGCTCCTGAGAGCGGTTTGTGCCGAAAGAAGCCCGGGAGTGGCACTTAGCTTCGGAGAGCTGCGTATCTGCGTCGTCTGCGTGTCTTGCCGCTCTACACTCAGCAAAAAGCTTTTCCACCATATCTTGCAAAGAGAAACTCTGCCAGGAAAGAAAACATCCAAAATCTTGTTCTAAAGCTTGCACGGAGGTCTGCAAAGAGTTTGGCAAGAATGAAAGGTAGTTGGCAGAAACTCGTTCTTTTCCAATATAATAACAATGGAAAGGAAGAGAGAGAGGTAAAGTACTGTTTTCTCTAAGTCTGAATGCTGCCCACACTGTGCCTGTGTGCTGCAGCTTGCATCTTCGCCTTTGGGAAGCTGCCGCTCGCCGATTCTCCCGGAGGCGAAGAAGCGGCTTCTTCGCACACAGAGCATTGGGCCGGTCGCGGTTTGCACCTAAGAGCGGTTTGTGCCGAAAGAAGCCCGGGACCAGCACTTGGCTTCGGAGAGCTGCGTATCTGCGTCTTCTGCGTGTCTTGCCGCTCTACACTCAGCCAAAATCTTTTCCACCATATCTTGCAAAGAGAAACTCTGCCAGGAAAGAAAACATCCAAAATCTTGTTCTAAAGCTTGCACGGAGGTCTGCAAAGAGTTTGGCAAGAATGAAAGGTAGTTGTCCAAAACTCGATCTTTTCCAATAGAATAACCATGGAAAAGGCAGGAGAGTGGTAAAGTACTGGTTTCTATAAATCTGAATGCTGCCCACACTGTGCCTGTGTGGTGCGGCTTGCATCTTCCCCTTTGGGAAGCTGCCGCTCGCCGATTCTCCCGGAGGTGAAGAAGCGGCTTCTTCGCACACAGAGCATTGGGCCGGTCGTGGTTGGCACCTAAGAGCGGTTTGTGCCGAAACATGCCTGGGACCGGCACTTAGCTTCGGAGAGCTGCGTATCTGCATCTTCTGCGTGTCTTGCCGCTCTACACTCAGCAAAAAGCTTTCCCACCATATCTTGCAAAGAGAAACTCTGCCAGGAAAGAAAACATCCAAAATCTTGTTCTAAAGCTTGCACGGAGGTCTGCAAAGAGTTTGGCAAGAATGAAAGGTAGTTGGCAGAAACACGTTCTTTTCCAATATAATAACAATGGAAAGGAAGAGAGAGAGGTAAAGTACTGTTTTCTCTAAGTCTGAAGGCTGCCCACACTGTGCCTGCATGGTGCGGCTTGCATCTTCGCCTTTGGGAAGCTGCCGCTCGCCGATTCTCCCGGAGGTGAAGAAGCGGCTTCTTCACACACAGAGCATTGGGCCGGTCGTGGTTGGCACCTAAGAGCGGTTTGTGCCGAAAGAAGCCCGGGACCGGCACTTAGCTTCGGAGAGCTGCGTATCTGCATCTTCTGCGTGTCTTGCCGCTCTACACTCAGCAAAAAGCTTTTCCACCATATCTTGCAAAGAGAAACTCTGCCAGGAAAGAAAACATCCAAAATCTTGTTCTAAAGCTTGCACGGAGGTCTGCAAAGAGTTTGGCAAGAATGAAAGGTAGTTGGCAGAAACTCGTTCTTTTCCAATATAATAACAATGGAAAGGAAGAGAGAGAGGTAAAGTACTGTTTTCTCTAAGTCTGAATGCTGCCCACACTGTGCCTGTGTGCTGCAGCTTGCATCTTCGCCTTTGGGAAGCTGCCGCTCGCCGATTCTCCCGGAGGCGAAGAAGCGGCTTCTTCACACACAGAGCATTGGGCCGGTCGCGGTTGGCACCTAAGAGCGGTTTGTGCCGAAAGAAGCCCGGGACCAGCACTTGGCTTCGGAGAGCTGCGTATCTGCGTCTTCTGCGTGTCTTGCCGCTCTACACTCAGCCAAAATCTTTTCCACCATATCTTGCAAAGAGAAACTCTGCCAGGAAAGAAAACATCCAAAATCTTGTTCTAAAGCTTGCACGGAGGTCTGCAAAGAGTTTGGCAAGAATGAAAGGTAGTTGTCCAAAACTCGATCTTTTCCAATAGAATAACCATGGAAAAGGCAGGAGAGTGGTAAAGTACTGGTTTCTATAAATCTGAATGCTGCCCACACTGTGCCTGTGTGGTGCGGCTTGCATCTTCCCCTTTGGGAAGCTGCCGCTCGCCGATTCTCCCGGAGGCGAAGAAGCGGCTTCTTCGCACACAGAGCATTGGGCCGGTCGTGGTTGGCAGCTAAGAGCGGTTTGTGCCGAAAGAAGCCCGGGACCGGCACTTAGCTTCGGAGAGCTGCGTATCTGCATCTTCTGCGTGTCTTGCCGCTCTACACTCAGCAAAAAGCTTTCCCACCATATCTTGCAAAGAGAAACTCTGCCAGGAAAGAAAACATCCAAAATCTTGTTCTAAAGCTTGCACGGAGGTCTGCAAAGAGTTTGGCAAGAATGAAAGGTAGTTGTCCAAAACTCGTTCTTTTCGAATATAATAACAATGGAAAGGAAGAGAGAGAGGTAAAGTACTGTTTTCTCTAAGTCTGAATGCTGCCCACACTGTGCCTGCATGGTGCGGCTTGCATCTTCGCCTTTGGGAAGCTGCCGCTCGCCGATTCTCCCGGAGGTGAAGAAGCGGCTTCTTCACACACAGAGCATTGGGCCGGTCGTGGTTGGCACCTAAGAGCGGTTTGTGCCGAAAGAAGCCCGGGACCGGCACTTAGCTTCGGAGAGCTGCGTATCTGCGTCTTCTGCGTGTCTTGCCGCTCTACACTCAGCAAAAAGCTTTTCCACCATATCTTGCAAGGAGAAACTCTGCCAGGATAGAAAACATCCAAAATCATGTTCTAAAGCTTGCACGGAGGTCTGCAAAGAGTTTGGCAAGAATGAAAGGTAGTTGTCCAAAACTCGTTCTTTTCCAATAGAATAACCATGGAAAAGGCAGGAGAGTGGTAAAGTACTGTTTTCTCTAAGTCTGAAGGCTGCCCACACTGTGCCTGCATGGTGCGGCTTGCATCTTCGCCTTTGGGAAGCTGCCGCTCGCCGATTCTCCCGGAGGCGAAGAAGCGGCTTCTTCGCACACAGAGCATTGGGCCGGTCGCGGTTGGCACCTAAGAGCGGTTTGTGCCGAAAGAAGCCCGGGACCGGCACTTGGCTTCGGAGAGCTGCGTATCTGCGTCTTCTGCGTGTCTTGCCGCTCTACACTCAGCAAAAAGCTTTTCCACCATATCTTGCAAAGAGAAACTCTGCCAGGAAAGAAAACATCCAAAATCTTGTTCTAAAGCTTGCACGGAGGTCTGCAAAGAGTTTGGCAAGAATGAAAGGTAGTTGTCCAAAACTCGATCTTTTCCAATAGAATAACCATGGAAAAGGCAGGAGAGTGGTAAAGTACTGGTTTCTATAAATCTGAATGCTGCCCACACTGTGCCTGTGTGGTGCGGCTTGCATCTTCCCCTTTGGGAAGCTGCCGCTCGCCGATTCTCCCGGATGCAAAGAAGTGGCTTCTTTGCTCACAACATTGTGGAGAGCACAGGGAGCTCCTGAGAGCGGTTTGTGCCGAAACATGCCTGGGACCGGCACTTAGCTTCGGAGAGCTGCGTATCGGCGTCTTCTGCGTGTCTTGCCGCTCTATACTCAGCCAAAAGCTTTTCCACCATATCTTGCAAAGAGAAACTCTGCCAGGAAAGAAAACATCCAAAATCTTGTTCTAAAGCTTGCACGGAGGTCTGCAAAGAGTTTGGCAAGAATGAAAGGTAGTTGTCCAAAACTCATTCTTTTCGAATATAGTAACAATGGACAAGGCAGGAGAGTGGTAAAGTAGTGGTTTCTCTAAGTCTGAATGCTGCCCACACTGTGCCTGCATGGTGCGGCTTGCATCTTCGCCTTTGGGAAGCTGCCGCTCGCCGATTCTCCCGGAGGCGAAGAAGCGGCTTCTTCGCACACAGAGCATTGTGGCGAGCGCAGGAAGCTCCTGAGAGCGGTTTGTGCCGAAAGAAGCCCGGGACCGGCACTTAGCTTCGGAGATCTGCGTATCTGCGTCGTCTGCGTGTCTTGCCGCTGAACACTCAGCAAAATCTTTTCCACCATATCTTGCAAGGAGAAGCTCTGCCAGGAAAGAAAACATCCAAAATCTTGTTCTAAAGCTTGCACGGAGGTCTGCAAAGAGTTTGGCAAGAATGAAAGGTAGTTGTCCAAAACTCGTTCTTTTCCAATAGAATAACCATGGAAAAGGCAGGAGAGTGGTAAAGTACTGTTTTCTCTAAGTCTGAATGCTGCCCACACTGTGCCTGTGTGCTGCAGCTTGCATCTTCGCCTTTGGGAAGCTGCCGCTCGCCGATTCTCCCGGAGGCGAAGAAGCGGCTTCTTCGCACACAGAGCATTGTGGCGAGCGCAGGGAGCTCCTGAGAGCGGTTTGTGCCGAAAGAAGCCCGGGACCGGCACTTCGCTTCAGAGAGCTGCGTATCTGCGTCTTCTGCGTGTCTTGCCGCTCTACACTCAGCAAAAAGCTTTTCCACCATATCTTGCAAGGAGAAACTCTGCCAGGAAAGAAAACATCCAAAATCTTGTTCTAAAGCTTGCACGGAGGTCTGCAAAGAGTTTGGCAAGAATGAAAGGTAGTTGTCCAAAACTCGTTCTTTTCCAATAGAATAACCATGGAAAAGGCAGGAGAGTGGTAAAGTACTGTTTTCTCTAAGTCTGAATGCTGCCCACACTGTGCCTGCATGGTGCGGCTTGCATCTTCCCCTTTGGGAAGCTGCCGCTCGCCGATTCTCCCGGAGGCAAAGAAGCGGCTTCTTTGCTCACAACATTGTGGCGAGCGCAGGGAGCTCCTGAAAGCGGTTTGTGCCGAAAGATGGACGGGACCGGCACTTAGCTTCGGAGAGCTGCGTATCTGCATCTTTTGCGTGT
Source organism: Molothrus aeneus (assembly GCF_037042795.1). Classification (NCBI taxonomy): domain Eukaryota; kingdom Metazoa; phylum Chordata; class Aves; order Passeriformes; family Icteridae; genus Molothrus; species Molothrus aeneus. The sequence continues at coordinate 354,262 of NW_027099218.1, read as the reverse complement.
CTTGCCGCTCTACACTCAGCAAAATCTTTTCCACCATATCTTGCAAGGAGAAACTCTGCCAGGAAAGAAAACATCCAAAATCTTGTTCTAAAGCTTGCACGGAGGTCTGCAAAGAGTTTGGCAAGAATGAAAGGTAGTTGTCCAAAACTCGATCTTTTCCAATAGAATAACCATGGAAAAGGCAGGAGAGTGGTAAAGTACTGTTTTCTCTAAGTCTGAATGCTGCCCACACTGTGCCTGTGTGCTGCAGCTTGCATCTTCGCCTTTGGGAAGCTGCCGCTCGCCGATTCTCCCGGAGGCGAAGAAGCGGCTTCTTCGCACACAGAGCATTGTGCCGGTCGAGGTTTGCACCTAAGAGCGGTTTGTGCCGAAAGAAGCCCGGGACTGGCACTTAGCTTCGGAGAGCTGCGTATCTGCGTCTTCTGCGTGTCTTGCCGCTCTACACTCAGCAAAAAGCTTTTCCACCATATCTTGCAAAGAGAAACTCTGCCAGGAAAGAAAACATCCAAAATCTTGTTCTAAAGCTTGCACGGAGGTCTGCAAAGAGTTTGGCAAGAATGAAAGGTAGTTGTCCAAAACTCGATCTTTTCCAATAGAATAACCATGGAAAAGGCAGGAGAGTGGTAAAGTACTGTTTTCTCTAAGTCTGAATGCTGCCCACACTGTGCCTGCATGGTGCGGCTTGCATCTTCGCCTTTGGGAAGCTGCCGCTCGCCGATTCTCCCGGAGGCGAAGAAGCGGCTTCTTCGCACACAGAGCATTGTGGCGAGCGCAGGGAGCTCCTGAGAGCGGTTTGTGCCGAAAGATGGACGGGACCGGCACTTAGCTTCGGAGAGCTGCGTATCTGCATCTTTTGTGTGTCTTGCCGCTCTACACTCAGCAAAGAGCTTTCCCACCATATCTTGCAAAGAGAAACTCTGCCATGAAAGAAAACATCCAAAATCTTGTTCTAAAGCTTGCACGGAGGTCTGCAAAGAGTTTGGCCAGAATGAAAGGTAGTTGGCAGAAACTCGTTCTTTTCCAATATAATAACAATGGAAAGGAAGAGAGAGAGGTAAAGTACTGTTTTCTCTAAGTCTGAATGCTGCCCACACTGTGCCTGTGTGCTGCAGCTTGCATCTTCGCCTTTGGGAAGCTGCCGCTCGCCGATTCTCCCGGAGGCGAAGAAGCGGCTTCTTCGCACACAGAGCATTGGGCCAGTCGCGGTTGGCACCTAAGAGCGGTTTGTGCCGAAAGAAGCCCGGGACCGGCACTTGGCTTCGGAGAGCTGCGTATCTGCGTCTTCTGCATGTCTTGCCGCTCTACACTCAGCCAAAATCTTTTCCACCATATCTTGCAAAGAGAAACTCTGCCAGGAAAGAAAACATCCAAAATCTTGTTCTAAAGCTTGCACGGGGGTCTGCAAAGAGTTTGGCAAGAATGAAAGGTAGTTGTCCAAAACTCGATCTTTTCCAATAGAATAACCATGGAAAAGGCAGGAGAGTGGTAAAGTACTGGTTTCTATAAATCTGAATGCTGCCCACACTGTGCCTGTGTGGTGCGGCTTGCATCTTCCCCTTTGGGAAGCTGCCGCTCGCCGATTCTCCCGGATGCAAAGAAGCGGCTTCTTTGCTCACAACATTGTGGAGAGCGCAGGGAGCTCCTGAGAGCGGTTTGTGCCGAAACATGCCTGGGACCGGCACTTAGCTTCGGAGAGCTGCGTATCGGCGTCTTCTGCGTGTCTTGCCGCTCTATACTCAGCCAAAAGCTTTTCCACCATATCTTGCAAAGAGAAACTCTGCCAGGAAAGAAAACATCCAAAATCTTGTTCTAAAGCTTGCACGGAGGTCTGCAAAGAGTTTGGCAAGAATGAAAGGTAGTTGTCCAAAACTCGTTCTTTTCCAATAGAATAACAATGGACAAGGCAGGAGAGTGGTAAAGTAGTGGTTTCTCTAAGTCTGAATGCTGCCCACACTGTGCCTGCATGGTGCGGCTTGCATCTTCGCCTTTGGGAAGCTGCCGCTCGCCGATTCTCCCGGAGGCGAAGAAGCGGCTTCTTCGCACACAGAGCATTGTGGCGAGCGCAGGGAGCTCCTGAGAGCGGTTTGTGCCGAAAGATGGACGGGACCGGCACTTAGCTTCGGAGAGCTGCGTATCTGCATCTTTTGCGTGTCTTGCAGCTCTACACTCAGCAAAAAGCTTTTCCACCATATCTTGCAAAGAGAAACTCTGCCAGGAAAGAAAACATCCAAAATCTTGTTCTAAAGCTTGCACGGAGGTCTGCAAAGAGTTTGGCAAGAATGAAAGGTAGTTGGCAGAAACTCGTTCTTTTAAAATATAATAACAATGGAAAGGAAGAGAGAGAGGTAAAGTACTGTTTTCTCTAAGTCTGAATGCTGCCCACACTGTGCCTGCATGGTGCGGCTTGCATCTTCGCCTTTGGGAAGCTGCCGCTCGCCGATTCTCCCGGAGGCGAAGAAGCGGCTTCTTCGCACACAGAGCATTGGGCCGGTCGCGGTTTGCACCTAAGAGCGGTTTGTGCCGAAAGAAGCCCGGGACCGGCACTTGGCTTCGGAGAGCTGCGTATCTGCGTCTTCTGCGTGTCTTGCCGCTCTACACTCAGCCAAAAGCTTTTCCAGCATATCTTGCAAGGAGAAACTCTGCCAGGAAAGAAAACATCCAAAATCTTGTTCTAAAGCTTGCACGGAGGTCTGCAAAGAGTTTGGCAAGAATGAAAGGTAGTTGTCCAAAACTCGTTCTTTTCCAATAGAATAACCATGGAAAAGGCAGGAGACTGGTAAAGTACTGTTTTCTCTAAGTCTGAATGCTGCCCACACTGTGCCTGTGTGGTGCGGCTTGCATCTTCCCCTTTGGGAAGCTGCCGCTCGCCGATTCTCCCGGATGCAAAGAAGCGGCTTCTTTGCTCACAACATTGTGGAGAGCGCAGGGAGCTCCTGAGAGCGGTTTGTGCCGAAACATGCCTGGGACCGGCACTTAGCTTCGGAGAGCTGCGTATCGGCGTCTTCTGCGTGTCTTGGCGCTCTATACTCAGCCAAAAGCTTTCCCACCATATCTTGCAAAGAGAAACTCTGCCAGGAAAGAAAACATCCAAAATCTTGTTCTAAAGCTTGCACGGAGGTCTGCAAAGAGTTTGGCAAGAATGAAAGGTAGTTGTCCAAAACTCGTTCTTTTCGAATATAATAACAATGGACAAGGCAGGAGAGTGGTAAAGTACTGTTTTCTCTAAGTCTGAATGCTGCCCACACTGTGCCTGCATGGTGCGGCTTGCATCTTCGCCTTTGGGAAGCTGCCGCTCGCCGATTCTCCCGGAGGCGAAGAAGCGGCTTCTTCGCACACAGAGCATTGGGCCGGTCGCGGTTTGCACCTAAGAGCGGTTTGTGCCGAAAGAAGCCCGGGACCGGCACTTGGCTTCGGAGAGCTGCGTATCTGCGTCTTCTGCGTGTCTTGCCGCTCTACACTCAGCCAAAAGCTTTTCCAGCATATCTTGCAAGGAGAAACTCTGCCAGGAAAGAAAACATCCAAAATCTTGTTCTAAAGCTTGCACGGAGGTCTGCAAAGAGTTTGGCAAGAATGAAAGGTAGTTGTCCAAAACTCGTTCTTTTCGAATATAATAACAATGGACAAGGCAGGAGAGTGGTAAAGTAGTGGTTTCTCTAAGTCTGAAGGCTGCCCACACTGTGCCTGCATGGTGCGGCTTGCATCTTCGCCTTTGGGAAGCTGCCGCTCGCCGATTCTCCCGGAGGCGAAGAAGCGGCTTCTTCGCAGACAGAGCATTGGGCCGGCCGCAGTTTGCACCTAAGAGCGGTTTGTGCCGAAAGAAGCCCGGGACCGGCACTTAGCTTCGGAGAGCTGCGTATCTGCATCTTCTGCGTGTCTTGCCGCTCTACACTCAGGAAAAAGCTTTCCCACCATATCTTGCAAAGAGAAACTCTGCCATGAAAGAAAACATCCAAAATCTTGTTCTAAAGCTTGCACGGAGGTCTGCAAAGAGTTTGGCAAGAATGAAAGGTAGTTGGCAGAAACTCGTTCTTTTCCAATATAATAAAAATGGAAAGGAAGAGAGAGAGGTAAAGTACTGTTTTCTCTAAGTCTGAAGGCTGCCCACACTGTGCCTGCATGGTGCGGCTTGCATCTTCGCCTTTGGGAAGCTGCCGCTCGCCGATTCTCCCAGAGGCGAAGAAGCGGCTTCTTCGCACACAGAGCATTGGGCCGGTCGCGGTTGGCACCTAAGAGCGGTTTGTGCCGAAAGATGGACGGGACCGGCACTTAGCTTCGGAGAGCTGCGTATCTGCGTCTTCTGCGTGTCTTGCCGCTCTACACTCAGCAAAAAGCTTTTCCACCATATCTTGCAAAGAGAAACTCTGCCAGGAAAGAAAACATCCAAAATCTTGTTCTAAAGCTTGCACGGAGGTCTGCAAAGAGTTTGGCAAGAATGAAAGGTAGTTGTCCAAAACTCGATCTTTTCGAATATAATAACCATGGAAAAGGCAGGAGAGTGGTAAAGTACTGTTTTCTCTAAGTCTGAATGCTGCCCACACTGTGCCTGCATGGTGCGGCTTGCATCTTCCCCTTTGGGAAGCTGCCGCTCGCCGATTCTCCCGGAGGCAAAGAAGCGGCTTCTTTGCTCACAACATTGTGGCGAGCGCAGGGGGCTCCTGAGAGCGGTTTGTGCCGAAACATGCCTGGGACCGGCACTTAGCTTCGGAGAGCTGCGTATCGGCGTCTTCTGCGTGTCTTGCCGCTCTACACTCAGCCAAAAGCTTTTCCACCATATCTTGCAAAGAGAAACTCTGCCAGGAAAGAAAACATCCAAAATCTTGTTCTAAAGCTTGCACGGAGGTCTGCAAAGAGTTTGGCAAGAATGAAAGGTAGTTGTCCAAAACTCGTTCTTTTCGAATATAATAACAATGGACAAGGCAGGAGAGTGGTAAAGTACTGTTTTCTCTAAGTCTGAAGGCTGCCCACACTGTGCCTGCATGGTGCGGCTTGCATCTTCGCCTTTGGGAAGCTGCCGCTCGCCGATTCTCCCGGAGGCGAAGAAGCGGCTTCTTCGCACACAGAGCATTGTGGCGAGCGCAGGGAGCTCCTGAGAGCGGTTTGTGCCGAAAGATGGACGGGACCGGCACTTAGCTTCGGAGAGCTGCGTATCTGCATCTTTTGCGTGTCTTGCCGCTCTACACTCAGCAAAAAGCTTTTCCACCATATCTTGCAAAGAGAAACTCTGCCATGAAAGAAAACATCCAAAATCTTGTTCTAAAGCTTGCACGGAGGTCTGCAAAGAGTTTGGCAAGAATGAAAGGTAGTTGGCAGAAACTCGTTCTTTTCCAATATAATAACAATGGAAAGGAAGAGAGAGAGGTAAAGTACTGTTTTCTCTAAGTCTGAATGCTGCCCACACTGTGCCTGCATGGTGCGGCTTGCATCTTCGCCTTTGGGAAGCTGCCGCTCGCCGATTCTCCCGGAGGCGAAGAAGCGGCTTCTTCGCACACAGAGCATTGGGCCGGTCGCGGTTGGCACCTAAGAGCGGTTTGTGCCGAAAGAAGCCCGGGACCGGCACTTAGCTTCGGAGAGCTGCGTATCTGCATCTTCTGCGTGTCTTGCCGCTCTATACTCAGCAAAAAGCTTTTCCAGCATATCTTGCAAAGACAAACTCTGCCAGGAAAGAAAACATCCAAAATCTTGTTCTAAAGCTTGCACGGAGGTCTGCAAAGAGTTTGGCAAGAATGAAAGGTAGTTGTCCAAAACTCGATCTTTTCCAATAGAATAACCATGGAAAAGGCAGGAGAGTGGTAAAGTACTGTTTTCTCTAAGTCTGAATGCTGCCCACACTGTGCCTGTGTGGTGCGGCTTGCATCTTCCCCTTTGGGAAGCTGCCGCTCGCCGATTCTCCCGGATGCAAAGAAGCGGCTTCTTTGCTCACAACATTGTGGAGAGCGCAGGGAGCTCCTGAGAGCGGTTTGTGCCGAAACATGCCTGGGACTGGCACTTAGCTTCGGAGAGCTGCGTATCGGCGTCTTCTGCGTGTCTTGCCGCTCTATACTCAGCCAAAAGCTTTCCCACCATATCTTGCAAAGAGAAACTCTGCCAGGAAAGAAAACATCCAAAATCTTGTTCTAAAGCTTGCACGGAGGTCTGCAAAGAGTTTGGCAAGAATGAAAGGTAGTTGTCCAAAACTCGTTCTTTTCGAATATAATAACAATGGACAAGGCAGGAGAGTGGTAAAGTAGTGGTTTCTCTAAGTCTGAAGGCTGCCCACACTGTGCCTGCATGGTGCGGCTTGCATCTTCGCCTTTGGGAAGCTGCCGCTCGCCGATTCTCCCGGAGGCGAAGAAGCGGCTTCTTCGCAGACAGAGCATTGGGCCGGTCGCAGTTTGCACCTAAGAGCGGTTTGTCCCGAAAGAAGCCCGGGACCGGCACTTAGCTTCGGAGAGCTGCGTATCTGCGTCTTCTGCGTGTCTTGCCGCTCAACACTCAGCCAAAATCTTTTCCACCATATCTTGCAAAGAGAAACTCTGCCAGGAAAGAAAACATCCAAAATCTTGTTCTAAAGCTTGCACGGAGGTCTGCAAAGAGTTTGGCAAGAATGAAAGGTAGTTGTCCAAAACTCGTTCTTTTCCAATATAATAACCATGGAAAAGGCAGTGAGTGGTAAAGTACTGTTTTTTCTAAGTCTGAAGGCTGCCCACACTGTGCCTGCATGGTGCGGCTTGCATCTTCGCCTTTGGGAAGCTGCCGCTCGCCGATTCTCCCGGAGGCGAAGAAGCGGCTTCTTCGCACACAGAGCATTGTGGCGAGCGCAGGGAGCTCCTGAGAGCGGTTTGTGCCGAAAGATGGACGGGACCGGCACTTAGCTTCGGAGAGCTGCGTATCTGCGTCTTCTGCGTGTCTTGCCGCTCTACACTCAGCAAAAAGCTTTTCCACCATATCTTGCAAGGAGAAACTCTGCCAGGAAAGAAAACATCCAAAATCTTGTTCTAAAGCTTGCACGGAGGTCTGCAAAGAGTTTGGCAAGAATGAAAGGTAGTTGTCCAAAACTCGTTCTTTTCCAATAGAATAACCATGGAAAAGGCAGGAGAGTGGTAAAGTACTGTTTTCTCTAAGTCTGAAGGCTGCCCACACTGTGCCTGCATGGTGCGGCTTGCATCTTCGCCTTTGGGAAGCTGCCGCTCGCCGATTCTCCCGGAGGCGAAGAAGCGGCTTCTTCGCACACAGAGCATTGTGGCGAGCGCAGGGAGCTCCTGAGAGCGGTTTGTGCCGAAAGATGGACGGGACCGGCACTTAGCTTCGGAGAGCTGCGTATCTGCATCTTTTGCGTGTCTTGCCGCTCTACACTCAGCAAAAAGCTTTCCCACCATATCTTGCAAAGAGAAACTCTGCCAGGAAAGAAAACATCCAAAATCTTGTTCTAAAGCTTGCACGGAGGTCTGCAAAGAGTTTGGCAAGAATGAAAGGTAGTTGGCAGAAACTCGTTCTTTTCCAATATAATAACAATGGAAAGGAAGAGAGAGAGGTAGAGTACTGTTTTCTCTAAGTCTGAATGCTGCCCACACTGTGCCTGTGTGCTGCAGCTTGCATCTTCGCCTTTGGGAAGCTGCCGCTCGCCGATTCTTCCGCAGGCGAAGAAGCGGCTTCTTCGCACACAGAGCATTGGGCCGGTCGCGGTTGGCACCTAAGAGCGGTTTGTGCTGAAAGAAGCCCGGGACCGGCACTTGGCTTCGGAGAGCTGCGTATCTGCGTCTTCTGCGTGTCTTGCCGCTCTACACTCAGCCAAAATCTTTTCCACCATATCTTGCAAAGAGAAACTCTGCCAGGAAAGAAAACATCCAAAATCTTGTTCTAAAGCTTGCACGGAGGTCTGCAAAGAGTTTGGCAAGAATGAAAGGTAGTTGTCCAAAACTCGATCTTTTCCAATAGAATAACCATGGAAAAGGCAGGAGAGTGGTAAAGTACTGGTTTCTATAAGTCTGAATGCTGCCCACACTGTGCCTGTGTGGTGCGGCTTGCATCTTCGCCTTTGGGAAGCTGCCGCTCGCCGATTCTCCCGGATGCAAAGAAGCGGCTTCTTTGCTCACAACATTGTGGAGAGCGCAGGGAGCTCCTGAGAGCGGTTTGTGCCGAAACATGCCTGGGACCGGCACTTAGCTTCGGAGAGCTGCGTATCGGCGTCTTCTGCGTGTCTTGCCGCTCTATACTCAGCCAAAAGCTTTTCCACCATATCTTGCAAAGAGAAACTCTGCCAGGAAAGAAAACATCCAAAATCTTGTTCTAAAGCTTGCACGGAGGTCTGCAAAGAGTTTGGCAAGAATGAAAGGTAGTTGTCCAAAACTCGTTCTTTTCGAATACAATAACAATGGACAAGGCAGGAGAGTGGTAAAGTAGTGGTTTCTCTAAGTCTGAAGGCTGCCCACACTGTGCCTGCAAGGTGCGGCTTGCATCTTCGCCTTTGGGAAGCTGCCGCTCGCCGATTCTCCCGGAGGCGAAGAAGCGGCTTCTTCGCACACAGAGCATTGTGGCGAGCGCAGGGAGCTCCTGAGAGCGGCTTGTACCGAAAGAAGCCCGGGACCGGCACTTAGCTTCGGAGAGCTGCGTATCTGCGTCGTCTGCGTGTCTTGCCGCTCAACACTCAGCAAAATCTTTTCCACCATATCTTGCAAGGAGAAACTCTGCCAGGAAAGAAAACATCCAAAATCTTGTTCTAAAGCTTGCACGGAGGTCTGCAAAGAGTTTGGCAAGAATGAAAGGTAGTTGGCAGAAACTCGTTCTTTTCCAATATAATAACAATGGAAAGGAAGAGAGAGAGGTAGAGTACTGTTTTCTCTAAGTCTGAATGCTGCCCACACTGTGCCTGCGTGCTGCAGCTTGCATCTTCGCCTTTGGGAAGCTGCCGCTCGCCGATTCTCCCGGAGGCGAAGAAGCGGCTTCTTCGCACACAGAGCATTGGGCCGGTCGCGGTTGGCACCTAAGAGCGGTTTGTGCTGAAAGAAGCCCGGGACCGGCACTTGACTTCGGAGAGCTGCGTATCTGCATCTTTTGCGTGTCTTGCCGCTCTACACTCAGCAAAAAGCTTTCCCACCATATCTTGCAAAGAGAAACTCTGCCATGAAAGAAAACATCCAAAATCTTGTTCTAAAGCTTGCACGGAGGTCTGCAAAGAGTTTGGCAAGAATGAAAGGTAGTTGGCAGAAACTCGTTCTTTTCCAATATAATAAAAATGGAAAGGAAGAGAGAGAGGTAAAGTACTGTTTTCTCTAAGTCTGAAGGCTGCCCACACTGTGCCTGCATGGTGCGGCTTGCATCTTCGCCTTTGGGAAGCTGCCGCTCGCCGATTCTCCCAGAGGCGAAGAAGCGGCTTCTTCGCACACAGAGCATTGGGCCGGTCGCGGTTGGCACCTAAGAGCGGTTTGTGCCGAAAGAAGCCCGGGACCGGCACTTAGCTTCGGAGAGCTGCGTATCTGCGTCTTCTGCGTGTCTTGCCGCTCTACACTCAGCAAAAAGCTTTTCCACCATATCTTGCAAAGAGAAACTCTGCCAGGAAAGAAAACATCCAAAATCTTGTTCTAAAGCTTGCACGGAGGTCTGCAAAGAGTTTGGCAAGAATGAAAGGTAGTTGTCCAAAACTCGATCTTTTCGAATAAAATAACCATGGAAAAGGCAGGAGAGTGGTAAAGTACTGGTTTCTATAAGTCTGAATGCTGCCCACACTGTGCCTGCATGGTGCGGCTTGCATCTTCCCCTTTGGGAAGCTGCCGCTCGCCGATTCTCCCGGATGCAAAGAAGCGGCTTCTTTGCTCACAACATTGTGGCGAGCGCAGGGGGCTCCTGAGAGCGGTTTGTGCCGAAACATGCCTGGGACCGGCACTTAGCTTCGGAGAGCTGCGTATCGGCGTCTTCTGCGTGTCTTGCCGCTCTACACTCAGCCAAAAGCTTTTCCACCATATCTTGCAAAGAGAAACTCTGCCAGGAAAGAAAACATCCAAAATCTTGTTCTAAAGCTTGCACGGAGGTCTGCAAAGAGTTTGGCAAGAATGAAAGGTAGTTGTCCAAAACTCGTTCTTTTCGAATATAATAACAATGGACAAGGCAGGAGAGTGGTAAAGTACTGTTTTCTCTAAGTCTGAAGGCTGCCCACACTGTGCCTGCATGGTGCGGCTTGCATCTTCGCCTTTGGGAAGCTGCCGCTCGCCGATTCTCCCGGAGGCGAAGAAGCGGCTTCTTCGCACACAGAGCATTGTGGCGAGCGCAGGGAGCTCCTGAGAGCGGTTTGTGCCGAAAGATGGACGGGACCGGCACTTAGCTTCGGAGAGCTGCGTATCTGCATCTTTTGCGTGTCTTGCCGCTCTACACTCAGCAAAAAGCTTTTCCACCATATCTTGCAAAGAGAAACTCTGCCATGAAAGAAAACATCCAAAATCTTGTTCTAAAGCTTGCACGGAGGTCTGCAAAGAGTTTGGCAAGAATGAAAGGTAGTTGGCAGAAACTCGTTCTTTTCCAATATAATAACAATGGAAAGGAAGAGAGAGAGGTAAAGTACTGTTTTCTCTAAGTCTGAATGCTGCCCACACTGTGCCTGCATGGTGCGGCTTGCATCTTCGCCTTTGGGAAGCTGCCGCTCGCCGATTCTCCCGGAGGCGAAGAAGCGGCTTCTTCGCACACAGAGCATTGGGCCGGTCGCGGTTGGCACCTAAGAGCGGTTTGTGCCGAAAGAAGCCCGGGACCGGCACTTGGCTTCGGAGAGCTGCGTATCTGCGTCTTCTGCGTGTCTTGCCACTCTACACTCAGCAAAAAGCTTTTCCAGCATATCTTGCAAAGAGAAACTCTGCCAGGAAAGAAAACATCCAAAATCTTGTTCTAAAGCTTGCACGGAGGTCTGCAAAGAGTTTGGCAAGAATGAAAGGTAGTTGTCCAAAACTCGATCTTTTCCAATAGAATAACCATGGAAAAGGCAGGAGAGTGGTAAAGTACTGTTTTCTCTAAGTCTGAATGCTGCCCACACTGTGCCTGTGTGGTGCGGCTTGCATCTTCCCCTTTGGGAAGCTGCCGCTCGCCGATTCTCCCGGATGCAAAGAAGCGGCTTCTTTGCTCACAACATTGTGGAGAGCGCAGGGAGCTCCTGAGAGCGGTTTGTGCCGAAACATGCCTGGGACCGGCACTTAGCTTCGGAGAGCTGCGTATCGGCGTCTTCTGCGTGTCTTGCCGCTCTATACTCAGCCAAAAGCTTTTCCACCATATCTTGCAAAGAGAAACTCTGCCAGGAAAGAAAACATCCAAAATCTTGTTCTAAAGCTTGCACGGAGGTCTGCAAAGAGTTTGGCAAGAATGAAAGGTAGTTGTCCAAAACTCGTTCTTTTCGAATATAATAACAATGGACAAGGCAGGAGAGTGGTAAAGTAGTGGTTTCTCTAAGTCTGAAGGCTGCCCACACTGTGCCTGCATGGTGCGGCTTGCATCTTCGCCTTTGGGAAGCTGCCGCTCGCCGATTCTCCCGGAGGCGAAGAAGCGGCTTCTTCGCAGACAGAGCATTGGGCCGGTCGCAGTTTGCACCTAAGAGCGGTTTGTCCCGAAAGAAGCCCGGGACCGGCACTTAGCTTCGGAGAGCTGCGTATCTGCGTCTTCTGCGTGTCTTGCCTCTCAACACTCAGCCAAAATCTTTTCCACCATATCTTGCAAAGAGAAACTCTGCCAGGAAAGAAAACATCCAAAATCTTGTTCTAAAGCTTGCACGGAGGTCTGCAAAGAGTTTGGCAAGAATGAAAGGTAGTTGTCCAAAACTCGTTCTTTTCCAATATAATAACCATGGAAAAGGCAGTGAGTGGTAAAGTACTGTTTTTTCTAAGTCTGAAGGCTGCCCACACTGTGCCTGCATGGTGCGGCTTGCATCTTCGCCTTTGGGAAGCTGCCGCTCGCCGATTCTCCCGGAGGCGAAGAAGCGGCTTCTTCGCACACAGAGCATTGTGGCGAGCGCAGGGAGCTCCTGAGAGCGGTTTGTGCCGAAAGATGGACGGGACCGGCACTTAGCTTCAGAGAGCTGCGTATCTGCGTCTTCTGCGTGTCTTGCCGCTCTACACTCAGCAAAATGCTTTTCCACCATATCTTGCAAGGAGAAACTCTGCCATGAAAGAAAACATCCAAAATCTTGTTCTAAAGCTTGCACGGAGGTCTGCAAAGAGTTTGGCAGGAATGAAAGGTAGTTGTCCAAAACTCGTTCTTTTCCAATAGAATAACCATGGAAAAGGCAGGAGAGTGGTAAAGTACTGTTTTCTCTAAGTCTGAAGGCTGCCCACACTGTGCCTGCATGGTGCGGCTTGCATCTTCGCCTTTGGGAAGCTGCCGCTCGCCGATTCTCCCGGAGGCGAAGAAGCGGCTTCTTCGCACACAGAGCATTGTGGCGAGCGCAGGGAGCTCCTGAGAGCGGTTTGTGCCGAAAGATGGACGGGACCGGCACTTAGCTTCGGAGAGCTGCGTATCTGCATCTTCTGCGTGTCTTGCCGCTGAACACTCAGCAAAATCTTTCCCACCATATCTTGCAAAGAGAAACTCTGCCAGGAAAGAAAACATCCAAAATCTTGTTCTAAAGCTTGCACGGAGGTCTGCAAAGAGTTTGGCAAGAATGAAAGGTAGTTGGCAGAAACTCGTTCTTTTCCAATATAATAACAATGGAAAGGAAGAGAGAGAGGTAGAGTACTGTTTTCTCTAAGTCTGAATGCTGCCCACACTGTGCCTGTGTGCTGCAGCTTGCATCTTCGCCTTTGGGAAGCTGCCGCTCGCCGATTCTCCCGGAGGTGAAGAAGCGGCTTCTTCGCACACAGAGCATTGGGCCGGTCGCGGTTGGCACCTAAGAGCGGTTTGTGCTGAAAGAAGCCTGGGACCGGCACTTGGCTTCGGAGAGCTGCGTATCTGCGTCTTCTGCGTGTCTTGCCGCTCTACACTCAGCCAAAATCTTTTCCACCATATCTTGCAAAGAGAAACTCTGCCAGGAAAGAAAACAGCCAAAATCTTGTTCTAAAGCTTGCACGGAGGTCTGCAAAGAGTTTGGCAAGAATGAAAGGTAGTTGTCCAAAACTCGATCTTTTCCAATAGAATAACCATGGAAAAGGCAGGAGAGTGGTAAAGTAGTGGTTTCTATAAGTCTGAATGCTGCCCACACTGTGCCTGTGTGGTGCGGCTTGCATCTTCCCCTTTGGGAAGCTGCCGCTCGCCGATTCTCCCGGATGCAAAGAAGCGGCTTCTTTGCTCACAACATTGTGGAGAGCGCAGGGAGCTCCTGAGAGCGGTTTGTGCCGAAACATGCCTGGGACCGGCACTTAGCTTCGGAGAGCTGCGTATCGGCGTCTTCTGCGTGTCTTGCCGCTCTATACTCAGCCAAAAGCTTTTCCACCATATCTTGCAAAGAGAAACTCTGCCAGGAAAGAAAACATCCAAAATCTTGTTCTAAAGCTTGCACGGAGGTCTGCAAAGAGTTTGGCAAGAATGAAAGGTAGTTGTCCAAAACTCGTTCTTTTCGAATATAATAACAATGGACAAGGCAGGAGAGTGGTAAAGTAGTGGTTTCTCTAAGTCTGAAGGCTGCCCACACTGTGCCTGCAAGGTGCGGCTTGCATCTTCGCCTTTGGGAAGCTGCCGCTCGCCGATTCTCCCGGAGGCGAAGAAGCGGCTTCTTCGCACACAGAGCATTGTGGCGAGCGCAGGGAGCTCCTGAGAGCGGCTTGTGCTGAAAGAAGCCCGGGACCGGCACTTAGCTTCGGAGAGCTGCGTATCTGCGTCGTCTGCGTGTCTTGCCGCTCAACACTCAGCAAAATCTTTTCCACCATATCTTGCAAGGAGAAACTCTGCCATGAAAGAAAACATCCAAAATCTTGTTCTAAAGCTTGCACGGAGGTCTGCAAAGAGTTTGGCAAGAATGAAAGGTAGTTGTCCAAAACTCGTTCTTTTCCAATAGAATAACCATGGAAAAGGCAGGAGAGTGGTAAAGTACTGTTTTCTCTAAGTCTGAAGGCTGCCCACACTGTGCCTGTGTGCTGCAGCTTGCATCTTCGCCTTTGGGAAGCTGCCGCTCGCCGATTCTCCCGGAGGCGAAGAAGCGGCTTCTTCGCACACAGAGCATTGTGGTGAGCGCAGGGAGCTCCTGAGAGCGGTTTGTGCCGAAAGATGGACGGGACCGGCACTTAGCTTCGGAGAGCTGCATATTTGCATCTTTTGCGTGTCTTGCTGCTCTACACTCAGCAAAAAGCTTTCCCACCATATCTTGCAAAGAGAAACTCTGCCATGAAAGAAAACATCCAAAATCTTGTTCTAAAGCTTGCACGGAGGTCTGCAAAGAGTTTGGCAAGAATGAAAGGTAGTTGGCAGAAACTCGTTCTTTTCCAATATAATAACAATGGAAAGGAAGAGAGAGAGGTAGAGTACTGTTTTCTCTAAGTCTGAATGCTGCCCACACTGTGCCTGCGTGCTGCAGCTTGCATCTTCGCCTTTGGGAAGCTGCCGCTCGCCGATTCTCCCGGAGGCGAAGAAGCGGCTTCTTCGCACACAGAGCATTGGGCCGGTCGCGGTTGGCACCTAAGAGCGGTTTGTGCTGAAAGAAGCCCGGGACCGGCACTTGGCTTCGGAGAGCTGCGTATCTGCATCTTTTGCGTGTCTTGCCGCTCTACACTCAGCAAAAAGCTTTCCCACCATATCTTGCAAAGAGAAACTCTGCCATGAAAGAAAACATCCAAAATCTTGTTCTAAAGCTTGCACGGAGGTCTGCAAAGAGTTTGGCAAGAATGAAAGGTAGTTGGCAGAAACTCGTTCTTTTCCAATATAATAAAAATGGAAAGGAAGAGAGAGAGGTAATGTACTGTTTTCTCTAAGTCTGAAGGCTGCCCACACTGTGCCTGCATGGTGCGGCTTGCATCTTCGCCTTTGGGAAGCTGCCGCTCGCCGATTCTCCCGCAGGCGAAGAAGCGGCTTCTTCGCACACAGAGCATTGTGGCGAGTGCAGGGAGCTCCTGAGAGCGGTTTGTGCCGAAAGAAGCCCGGGACCGGCACTTAGCTTCGGAGAGCTGCGTATCTGCGTCTTCTGCGTGTCTTGCCGCTCTACACTCAGCAAAAAGCTTTTCCACCATATCTTGCAAGGAGAAACTCTGCCAGGAAAGAAAACATCCAAAATCTTGTTCTAAAGCTTGCACGGAGGTCTGCAAAGAGTTTGGCAAGAATGAAAGGTAGTTGTCCAAAACTCGTTCTTTTCCAATAGAATAACCATGGAAAAGGCAGGAGAGTGGTAAAGTACTGTTTTCTCTAAGTCTGAAGGCTGCCCACACTGTGCCTGTGTGCTGCAGCTTGCATCTTCGCCTTTGGGAAGCTGCCGCTCGCCGATTCTCCCGGAGGCGAAGAAGCGGCTTCTTCGCACACAGAGCATTGTGGCGAGCGCAGGGAGCTCCTGAGAGCGGTTTGTGCCGAAAGATGGACGGGACCGGCACTTAGCTTCGGAGAGCTGCGTATCTGCATCTTTTGCGTGTCTTGCCGCTCTACACTCAGCAAAAAGCTTTTCCACCATATCTTGCAAAGAGAAACTCTGCCATGAAAGAAAACATCCAAAATCTTGTTCTAAAGCTTGCACGGAGGTCTGCAAAGAGTTTGGCAAGAATGAAAGGTAGTTGGCAGAAACTCGTTCTTTTCCAATATAATAACAATGGAAAGGAAGAGAGAGAGGTAAAGTACTGTTTTCTCTAAGTCTGAAGGCTGCCCACACTGTGCCTGCATGGTGCGGCTTGCATCTTCGCCTTTGGGAAGCTGCCGCTCGCCGATTCTCCCGGAGGCGAAGAAGCGGCTTCTTCGCACACAGAGCATTGGGCCGGTCGCGGTTGGCACCTAAGAGCGGTTTGTGCCGAAAGAAGCCCGGGACCGGCACTTAGCTTCGGAGAGCTGCGTATCGGCGTCTTCTGCGTGTCTTGCCGCTCTACACTCAGCAAAAAGCTTTTCCAGCATATCTTGCAAAGAGAAACTCTGCCAGGAAAGAAAACATCCAAAATCTTGTTCTAAAGCTTGCACGGAGGTCTGCAAAGAGTTTGGCAAGAATGAAAGGTAGTTGTCCAAAACTCAATCTTTTCGAATATAATAACCATGGAAAAGGCAGGAGAGTGGTAAAGTACTGGTTTCTATAAGTCTGAATGCTGCCCACACTGTGCCTGTGTGGTGCGGCTTGCATCTTCCCCTTTGGGAAGCTGCCGCTCGCCGATTCTCCCGGAGGCGAAGAAGCGGCTTCTTTGCTCACAACATTGTGGCGAGCGCAGGGGGCTCCTGAGAGCGGTTTGTGCCGAAACATGCCTGGGACCGGCACTTAGCTTCGGAGAGCTGCGTATCGGCGTCTTCTGCGTGTCTTGCCGCTCTACACTCAGCCAAAAGCTTTTCCACCATATCTTGCAAAGAGAAACTCTGCCAGGAAAGAAAACATCCAAAATCTTGTTCTAAAGCTTGCACGGAGGTCTGCAAAGAGTTTGGCAAGAATGAAAGGTAGTTGTCCAAAACTCGTTCTTTTCGAATATAATAACAATGGACAAGGCAGGAGAGTGGTAAAGTACTGTTTTCTCTAAGTCTGAAGGCCGCCCACACTGGGCCTGCATGGTGCGGCTTGCATCTTCGCCTTTGGGAAGCTGCCGCTCGCCGATTCTCCCGGAGGCGAAGAAGCGGCTTCTTCGCACACAGAGCATTGCGCCGGTCGAGGTTTGCACCTAAGAGCGGTTTGTGCCGAAAGAAGCCCGGGACCGGCACTTAGCTTCGGAGATCTGCGTATCTGCGTCTTCTGCATGTCTTGCCGCTCTACACTCAGCAAAAAGCTTTTCCACCATATCTTGCAAGGAGAAACTCTGCCAGGAAAGAAAACATCCAAAATCTTGTTCTAAAGCTTGCACGGAGGTCTGCAAAGAGTTTGGCAAGAATGAAAGGTAGTTGTCCAAAACTCGTTCTTTTCCAATAGAATAACCATGGAAAAGGCAGGAGAGTGGTAAAGTACTGTTTTCTCTAAGTCTGAATGCTGCCCACACTGTGCCTGCATGGTGCGGCTTGCATCTTCGCCTTTGGGAAGCTGCCGCTCGCCGATTCTCCCGGAGGCGAAGAAGCGGCTTCTTCGCACACAGAGCATTGTGGCGAGTGCAGGGAGCTCCTGAGAGCGGTTTGTGCCGAAAGAAGCCCGGGACCGGCACTTAGCTTCGGAGAGCTGCGTATCTGCGTCTTCTGCGTGTCTTGCCGCTCTACACTCAGCAAAAAGCTTTTCCACCATATTTTGCAAGGAGAAACTCTGCCATGAAAGAAAACATCCAAAATCTTGTTCTAAAGCTTGCACGGAGGTCTGCAAAGAGTTTGGCAAGAATGAAAGGTTGTTGGCAGAAACTCGTTCTTTTCCAATATAATAACAATGGAAAGGAAGAGAGAGAGGTAAAGTACTGTTTTCTCTAAGTCTGAAGGCTGCCCACACTGTGCCTGCATGGTGCGGCTTGCATCTTCGCCTTTGGGAAGCTGCCGCTCGCCGATTCTCCCGGAGGCGAAGAAGCGGCTTCTTCGCACACAGAGCATTGGGCCGGTCGCGGTTGGCACCTAAGAGCGGTTTGTGCCGAAAGAAGCCCGGGACCGGCACTTAGCTTCGGAGAGCTGCGTATCTGCGTCTTCTGCGTGTCTTGCCGCTCTACACTCAGCAAATAGCTTTTCCAGCATATCTTGCAAGGAGAAACTCTGCCAGGAAAGAAAACATCCAAAATCTTGTTCTAAAGCTTGCACGGAGGTCTGCAAAGAGTTTGGCAAGAATGAAAGGTAGTTGTCCAAAACTCGATCTTTTCGAATATAATAACCATGGAAAAGGCAGGAGAGTGGTAAAGTACTGGTTTCTGTAAGTCTGAATGCTGCCCACACTGTGCCTGTGTGGTGCGGCTTGCATCTTCCCCTTTGGGAAGCTGCCGCTCGCCGATTCTCCCGGAGGCAAAGAAGCGGCTTCTTTGCTCACAACATTGTGGAGAGCGCAGGGAGCTCCTGAGAGCGGTTTGTGCCGAAACATGCCTGGGACCGGCACTTAGCTTCGGAGAGCTGCGTATCTGCGTCTTCTGCGTGTCTTGCCGCTCTACACTCAGCCAAAAGCTTTTCCACCATATCTTGCAAAGAGAAACTCTGCCAGGAAAGAAAACATCCAAAATCTTGTTCTAAAGCTTGCACGGAGGTCTGCAAAGAGTTTGGCAAGAATGAAAGGTAGTTGTCCAAAACTCGTTCTTTTCGAATATAATAACAATGGACAAGGCAGTAGAGTGGCAAAGTACTGTTTTCTCTAAGTCTGAAGGCTGCCCACACTGTGCCTGCATGGTGCGGCTTGCATCTTCGCCTTTGGGAAGCTGCCGCTCGCCGATTCTCCCGGAGGCAAAGAAGCGGCTTCTTCGCACACAGAGCATTGTGGCGAGCGCAGGGGGCTCCTGAGGGCGGTTTGTGCCGAAAGATGGACGGGACCGGCACTTAGCTTCGGAGAGCTGCGTATCTGCGTCTTCTGCGTGTCTTGCCGCTCTACACTCAGCAAAAAGCTTTTCCACCATATCTTGCAAGGAGAAACTCTGCCAGGAAAGAAAACATCCAAAATCTTGTTCTAAAGCTTGCACGGAGGTCTGCAAAGAGTTTGGCAAGAATGAAAGGTAGTTGTCCAAAACTCGTTCTTTTCCAATAGAATAACCATGGAAAAGGCAGGAGAGTGGTAAAGTACTGTTTTCTCTAAGTCTGAAGGCTGCCCACACTGTGCCTGCATGGTGCGGCTTGCATCTTCGCCTTTGGGAAGCTGCCGCTCGCCGATTCTCCCGGAGGCGAAGAAGCGGCTTCTTCGCACACAGAGCATTGTGCCGGTCGAGGTTTGCACCTAAGAGCGGTTTGTGCCGAAAGAAGCCCGGGACCGGCACTTAGCTTCGGAGAGCTGCGTATCTGCGTCTTCTGCATGTCTTGCCGCTCTACACTCAGCAAAAAGCTTTTCCACCATATCTTGCAAAGAGAAACTCTGCCAGGAAAGAAAACATCCAAAATCTTGTTCTAAAGCTTGCACGGAGGTCTGCAAAGAGTTTGGCAAGAATGAAAGGTAGTTGTCCAAAACTCGTTCTTTTCCAATAGAATAACCATGGAAAAGGCAGGAGAGTGGTAAAGTACTGTTTTCTCGAAGTCTGAAGGCTGCCCACACTGTGCCTGTGTGCTGCAGCTTGCATCTTCGCCTTTGGGAAGCTGCCGCTCGCCGATTCTCCCGCAGGCGAAGAAGCGGCTTCTTCGCACACAGAGCATTGTGGCGAGTGCAGGGAGCTCCTGAGAGCGGTTTGTGCCGAAAGAAGCCCGGGACCGGCACTTAGCTTCGGAGAGCTGCGTATCTGCGTCTTCTGCGTGTCTTGCCGCTCTACACTCAGCAAAAAGCTTTTCCACCATATCTTGCAAGGAGAAACTCTGCCATGAAAGAAAACATCCAAAATCTTGTTCTAAAGCTTGCACGGAGGTCTGCAAAGAGTTTGGCAAGAATGAAAGGTAGTTGTCCAAAACTCGTTCTTTTCCAATAGAATAACCATGGAAAAGGCAGGAGAGTGGTAAAGTACTGTTTTCTCTAAGTCTGAAGGCTGCCCACACTGTGCCTGCATGGTGCGGCTTGCATCTTCGCCTTTGGGAAGCTGCCGCTCGCCGATTCTCCCGGAGGCGAAGAAGCGGCTTCTTCGCACACAGAGCATTGTGGCGAGCGCAGGGAGCTCCTGAGAGCGGTTTGTGCCGAAAGATGGACGGGACCGGCACTTAGCTTCGGAGAGCTGCGTATCTGCATCTTTTGCGTGTCTTGCCGCTCTACACTCAGCAAAAAGCTTTCCCACCATATCTTGCAAAGAGAAACTCTGCCAGGAAAGAAAACATCCAAAATCTTGTTCTAAAGCTTGCACGGAGGTCTGCAAAGAGTTTGGCAAGAATGAAAGGTAGTTGGCAGAAACTCGTTCTTTTCCAATATAATAACAATGGAAAGGAAGAGAGAGAGGTAAAGTACTGTTTTCTCTAAGTCTGAAGGCTGCTCACACTGTGCCTGCATGGTGCGGCTTGCATCTTCGCCTTTGGGAAGCTGCCGCTCGCCGATTCTCCCGGAGGCGAAGAAGCGGCTTCTTCGCACACAGAGCATTGGGCCGGTCGCGGTTGGCACCTAAGAGCGGTTTGTGCCGAAAGAAGCCCGGGACCGGCACTTAGCTTCAGAGAGCTGCGTATCTGCGTCTTCTGCGTGTCTTGCCGCTCTACACTCAGCAAATAGCTTTTCCAGCATATCTTGCAAAGAGAAACTCTGCCAGGAAAGAAAACATCCAAAATCTTGTTCTAAAGCTTGCACGGAGGTCTGCAAAGAGTTTGGCAAGAATGAAAGGTAGTTGTCCAAAACTCGATCTTTTCGAATATAATAACCATGGAAAAGGCAGGAGAGTGGTAAAGTACTGGTTTCTGTAAGTCTGAATGCTGCCCACACTGTGCCTGTGGGGTGCGGCTTGCATCTTCCCCTTTGGGAAGCTGCCGCTCGCCGATTCTCCCGGAGGCAAAGAAGCGGCTTCTTTGCTCACAACATTGTGGAGAGCGCAGGGAGCTCCTGAGAGCGGTTTGTGCCGAAACATGCCTGGGACCGGCACTTAGCTTCGGAGAGCTGCGTATCTGCGTCTTCTGCGTGTCTTGCCGCTCAACACTCAGCCAAAAGCTTTTCCACCATATCTTGCAAAGAGAAACTCTGCCAGGAAAGAAAACATCCAAAATCTTGTTCTAAAGCTTGCACGGAGGTCTGCAAAGAGTTTGGCAAGAATGAAAGGTAGTTGTCCAAAACTCGTTCTTTTCTTATATAATAACAATGGACAAGGCAGGAGAGTGGCAAAGTACTGTTTTCTCTAAGTCTGAAGGCTGCCCACACTGTGCCTGCATGGTGCGGCTTGCATCTTCGCCTTTGGGAAGCTGCCGCTCGCCGATTCTCCCGCAGGCGAAGAAGCGGCTTCTTCGCACACAGAGCATTGTGGCGAGCGCAGGGAGCTCCTGAGAGCGGTTTGTGCCGAAAGATGGACGGGACCGGCACTTAGCTTCGGAGAGCTGCGTATCTGCGTCTTCTGCGTGTCTTGCCGCTCTACACTCAGCAAAAAGCTTTTCCACCATATCTTGCAAGGAGAAACTCTGCCATGAAAGAAAACATCCAAAATCTTGTTCTAAAGCTTGCACGGAGGTCTGCAAAGAGTTTGGCAAGAATGAAAGGTAGTTGTCCAAAACTCGTTCTTTTCCAATAGAATAACCATGGAAAAGGCAGGAGAGTGGTAAAGTACTGTTTTCTCTAAGTCTGAAGGCTGCCCACACTGTGCCTGCATGGTGCGGCTTGCATCTTCGCCTTTGGGAAGCTGCCGCTCGCCGATTCTCCCGGAGGCGAAGAAGCGGCTTCTTCGCACACAGAGCATTGTGGCGAGCGCAGGGAGCTCCTGAGAGCGGTTTGTGCCGAAAGATGGACGGGACCGGCACTTAGCTTCGGAGAGCTGCGTATCTGCATCTTTTGCGTGTCTTGCCGCTCTACACTCAGCAAAAAGCTTTCCCACCATATCTTGCAAAGAGAAACTCTGCCAGGAAAGAAAACATCCAAAATCTTGTTCTAAAGCTTGCACGGAGGTCTGCAAAGAGTTTGGCAAGAATGAAAGGTAGTTGGCAGAAACTCGTTCTTTTCCAATATAATAACAATGGAAAGGAAGAGAGAGAGGTAAAGTACTGTTTTCTCTAAGTCTGAAGGCTGCTCACACTGTGCCTGCATGGTGCGGCTTGCATCTTCGCCTTTGGGAAGCTGCCGCTCGCCGATTCTCCCGGAGGCGAAGAAGCGGCTTCTTCGCACACAGAGCATTGGGCCGGTCGCGGTTGGCACCTAAGAGCGGTTTGTGCCGAAAGAAGCCCGGGACCGGCACTTAGCTTCAGAGAGCTGCGTATCTGCGTCTTCTGCGTGTCTTGCCGCTCTACACTC
This sequence comes from Molothrus aeneus, assembly GCF_037042795.1. Classification (NCBI taxonomy): domain Eukaryota; kingdom Metazoa; phylum Chordata; class Aves; order Passeriformes; family Icteridae; genus Molothrus; species Molothrus aeneus. The sequence continues at coordinate 332,292 of NW_027099218.1, read as the reverse complement.
AGCAAATAGCTTTTCCAGCATATCTTGCAAAGAGAAACTCTGCCAGGAAAGAAAACATCCAAAATCTTGTTCTAAAGCTTGCACGGAGGTCTGCAAAGAGTTTGGCAAGAATGAAAGGTAGTTGTCCAAAACTCGATCTTTTCGAATATAATAACCATGGAAAAGGCAGGAGAGTGGTAAAGTACTGGTTTCTGTAAGTCTGAATGCTGCCCACACTGTGCCTGTGGGGTGCGGCTTGCATCTTCCCCTTTGGGAAGCTGCCGCTCGCCGATTCTCCCGGAGGCAAAGAAGCGGCTTCTTTGCTCACAACATTGTGGAGAGCGCAGGGAGCTCCTGAGAGCGGTTTGTGCCGAAACATGCCTGGGACCGGCACTTAGCTTCGGAGAGCTGCGTATCTGCGTCTTCTGCGTGTCTTGCCGCTCAACACTCAGCCAAAAGCTTTTCCACCATATCTTGCAAAGAGAAACTCTGCCAGGAAAGAAAACATCCAAAATCTTGTTCTAAAGCTTGCACGGAGGTCTGCAAAGAGTTTGGCAAGAATGAAAGGTAGTTGTCCAAAACTCGTTCTTTGCGAATATAATAACAATGGACAAGGCAGGAGAGTGGCAAAGTACTGTTTTCTCTAAGTCTGAAGGCTGCCCACACTGTGCCTGCATGGTGCGGCTTGCATCTTCGCCTTTGGGAAGCTGCCGCTCGCCGATTCTCCCGGAGGCGAAGAAGCGGCTTCTTCGCACACAGAGCATTGTGGCGAGCGCAGGGAGCTCCTGAGAGCGGTTTTTGCCGAAAGAGGGACGGAACCGGCACTTAGCTTCAGAGAGCTGCGTATCTGCGTCTTCTGCGTGTCTTGCCGCTCTACACTCAGCAAAAAGCTTTTCCACCATATCTTGCAAGGAGAAACTCTGCCAGGAAAGAAAACATCCAAAATCTTGTTCTAAAGCTTGCACGGAGGTCTGCAAAGAGTTTGGCAAGAATGAAAGGTAGTTGTCCAAAACTCGTTCTTTTCCAATAGAATAACCATGGAAAAGGCAGGAGAGTGGTAAAGTACTGTTTTCTCTAAGTCTGAAGGCTGCCCACACTGTGCCTGCATGGTGCGGCTTGCATCTTCGCCTTTGGGAAGCTGCCGCTCGCCGATTCTCCCGCAGGCGAAGAAGCGGCTTCTTCGCACACAGAGCATTGTGGCGAGCGCAGGGAGCTCCTGAGAGCGGTTTGTGCCGAAAGATGGACGGGACCGGCACTTAGCTTCGGAGAGCTGCGTATCTGCATCTTTTGCGTGACTTGCCGCTCTACACTCAGCAAAAAGCTTTTCCACCATATCTTGCAAAGAGAAACTCTGCCAGGAAAGAAAACATCCAAAATCTTGTTCTAAAGCTTGCACGGAGGTCTGCAAAGAGTTTGGCAAGAATGAAAGGTAGTTGGCAGAAACTCGTTCTTTTCCAATATAATAACAATGGAAAGGAAGAGAGAGAGGTAGAGTACTGTTTTCTCTAAGTCTGAATGCTGCCCACACTGTGCCTGTGTGCTGCAGCTTGCATCTTCGCCTTTGGGAAGCTGCCGCTTGCCGATTCTCCCGGAGGCGAAGAAGCGGCTTCTTCGCACACAGAGCATTGGGCCGGTCGCGGTTGGCACCTAAGAGCGGTTTGTGCTGAAAGAAGCCCGGGACCGGCACTTGGCTTCGGAGAGCTGCGTATCTGCGTCTTCTGCGTGTCTTGCCGCTCTACACTCAGCCAAAATCTTTTCCACCATATCTTGCAAAGAGAAACTCTGCCAGGAAAGAAAACATCCAAAATCTTGTTCTAAAGCTTGCACGGAGGTCTGCAAAGAGTTTGGCAAGAATGAAAGGTAGTTGTCCAAAACTCGATCTTTTCCAATAGAATAACCATGGAAAAGGCAGGAGAGTGGTAAAGTACTGGTTTCTATAAGTCTGAATGCTGCCCACACTGTGCCTGTGTGGTGCGGCTTGCATCTTCGCCTTTGGGAAGCTGCCGCTCGCCGATTCTCCCGGATGCAAAGAAGCGGCTTCTTTGCTCACAACATTGTGGAGAGCGCAGGGAGCTCCTGAGAGCGGTTTGTGCCGAAACATGCCTGGGACCGGCACTTAGCTTCGGAGAGCTGCGTATCGGCGTCTTCTGCGTGTCTTGCCGCTCTATACTCAGCCAAAAGCTTTTCCACCATATCTTGCAAAGAGAAACTCTGCCAGGAAAGAAAACATCCAAAATCTTGTTCTAAAGCTTGCACGGAGGTCTGCAAAGAGTTTGGCAAGAATGAAAGGTAGTTGTCCAAAACTCGTTCTTTTCGAATATAATAACAATGGACAAGGCAGGAGAGTGGTAAAGTAGTGGTTTCTCTAAGTCTGAAGGCTGCCCACACTGTGCCTGCAAGGTGCGGCTTGCATCTTCGCCTTTGGGAAGCTGCCGCTCGCCGATTCTCCCGGAGGCGAAGAAGCGGCTTCTTCGCACACAGAGCATTGTGGCGAGCGCAGGGAGCTCCTGAGAGCGGTTTGTGCCGAAAGAAACCCGGGACCGGCACTTAGCTTCGGAGAGCTGCGTATCTGCGTCGTCTGCGTGTCTTGCCGCTGAACACTCAGCAAAATCTTTTCCACCATATCTTGCAAGGAGAAACTCTGCCAGGAAAGAAAACATCCAAAATCTTGTTCTAAAGCTTGCACGGAGGTCTGCAAAGAGTTTGGCAAGAATGAAAGGTAGTTGTCCAAAACTCGTTCTTTTCCAATAGAATAACCATGGAAAAGGCAGGAGAGTGGTAAAGTACTGTTTTCTCTAAGTCTGAAGGCTGCCCACACTGTGCCTGTGTGCTGCAGCTTGCATCTTCGCCTTTGGGAAGCTGCCGCTCGCCGATTCTCCCGGAGGCGAAGAAGCGGCTTCTTCGCACACAGAGCATTGTGGCGAGCGCAGGGAGCTCCTGAGAGCGGTTTGTGCCGAAAGATGGACGGGACCGGCACTTAGCTTCGGAGAGCTGCGTATCTGCATCTTTTGCGTGTCTTGCTGCTCTACACTCAGCAAAAAGCTTTCCCACCATATCTTGCAAAGAGAAACTCTGCCATGAAAGAAAACATCCAAAATCTTGTTCTAAAGCTTGCACGGAGGTCTGCAAAGAGTTTGGCAAGAATGAAAGGTAGTTGGCAGAAACTCGTTCTTTTCCAATATAATGACAATGGAAAGGAAGAGAGAGAGGTAAAGTACTGTTTTCTCTAAGTCTGAAGGCTGCCCACACTGTGCCTGCATGGTGCGGCTTGCATCTTCGCCTTTGGGAAGCTGCCGCTCGCCGATTCTCCCGCAGGCGAAGAAGCGGCTTCTTCGCACACAGAGCATTGGGCCGGTCGCGGTTGGCACCTAAGAGCGGTTTGTGCCGAAAGAAGCCCGGGACCGGCACTTAGCTTCGGAGAGCTGCGTATCTGCGTCTTCTGCGTGTCTTGCCGCTCTACACTCAGCAAAAAGCTTTTCCAGCATATCTTGCAAAGAGAAACTCTGCCAGGAAAGAAAACATCCAAAATCTTGTTCTAAAGCTTGCACGGAGGTCTGCAAAGAGTTTGGCAAGAATGAAAGGTAGTTGTCCAAAACTCGATCTTTTCCAATAGAATAACCATGGAAAAGGCAGGAGAGTGGTAAAGTACTGGTTTCTATAAGTCTGAATGCTGCCCACACTGTGCCTGTGTGGTGCGGCTTGCATCTTCCCCTTTGGGAAGCTGCCGCTCGCCGATTCTCCCGGATGCAAAGAAGCGGCTTCTTTGCTCACAACATTGTGGCGAGCGCAGGGGGCTCCTGAGAGCGGTTTGTGCCGAAACATGCCTGGGACCGGCACTTAGCTTCGGAGAGCTGCGTATCGGCGTCTTCTGCGTGTCTTGCCGCTCTACACTCAGCCAAAAGCTTTTCCACCATATCTTGCAAGGAGAAACTCTGCCAGGAAAGAAAACATCCAAAATCTTGTTCTAAAGCTTGCACGGAGGTCTGCAAAGAGTTTGGCAAGAATGAAAGGTAGTTGTCCAAAACTCGTTCTTTTCCAATAGAATAACCATGGAAAAGGCAGGAGAGTGGTAAAGTACTGTTTTCTCTAAGTCTGAAGGCTGCCCACACTGTGCCTGCATGGTGCGGCTTGCATCTTCGCCTTTGGGAAGCTGCCGCTCGCCGATTCTCCCGGAGGCGAAGAAGCGGCTTCTTCGCACACAGAGCATTGTGGCGAGCGCAGGGAGCTCCTGGGAGCGGTTTGTGCCTAAAGATGGACGGGACCGGCACTTAGCTTCGGAGAGCTGCGTATCTGCATCTTTTGCGTGTCTTGCCGCTCTACACTCAGCAAAAAGCTTTCCCACCATATCTTGCAAAGAGAAACTCTGCCAGGAAAGAAAACATCCAAAATCTTGTTCTAAAGCTTGCACGGAGGTCTGCAAAGAGTTTGGCAAGAATGAAAGGTAGTTGGCAGAAACTCGTTCTTTTCCAATATAATAACAATGGAAAGGAAGAGAGAGAGGTAAAGTACTGTTTTCTCTAAGTCTGAAGGCTGCTCACACTGTGCCTGCATGGTGCGGCTTGCATCTTCGCCTTTGGGAAGCTGCCGCTCGCCGATTCTCCCGGAGGCGAAGAAGCGGCTTCTTCGCACACAGAGCATTGGGCCGGTCGCGGTTGGCACCTAAGAGCGGATTGTGCCGAAAGAAGCCCGGGACCGGCACTTAGCTTCAGAGAGCTGCGTATCTGCGTCTTCTGCGTGTCTTGCCGCTCTACACTCAGCAAATAGCTTTTCCAGCATATCTTGCAAAGAGAAACTCTGCCAGGAAAGAAAACATCCAAAATCTTGTTCTAAAGCTTGCACGGAGGTCTGCAAAGAGTTTGGCAAGAATGAAAGGTAGTTGTCCAAAACTCGATCTTTTCGAATATAATAACCATGGAAAAGGCAGGAGAGTGGTAAAGTACTGGTTTCTGTAAGTCTGAATGCTGCCCACACTGTGCCTGTGGGGTGCGGCTTGCATCTTCCCCTTTGGGAAGCTGCCGCTCGCCGATTCTCCCGGAGGCAAAGAAGCGGCTTCTTTGCTCACAACATTGTGGAGAGCGCAGGGAGCTCCTGAGAGCGGTTTGTGCCGAAACATGCCTGGGACCGGCACTTAGCTTCGGAGAGCTGCGTATCTGCGTCTTCTGCGTGTCTTGCCGCTCAACACTCAGCCAAAAGCTTTTCCACCATATCTTGCAAAGAGAAACTCTGCCAGGAAAGAAAACATCCAAAATCTTGTTCTAAAGCTTGCACGGAGGTCTGCAAAGAGTTTGGCAAGAATGAAAGGTAGTTGTCCAAAACTCGTTCTTTTCTTATATAATAACAATGGACAAGGCAGGAGAGTGGCAAAGTACTGTTTTCTCTAAGTCTGAAGGCTGCCCACACTGTGCCTGCATGGTGCGGCTTGCATCTTCGCCTTTGGGAAGCTGCCGCTCGCCGATTCTCCCGGAGGCGAAGAAGCGGCTTCTTCGCACACAGAGCATTGTGGCGAGCGCAGGGAGCTCCTGAGAGCGGTTTTTGCCGAAAGAGGGACGGAACCGGCACTTAGCTTCAGAGAGCTGCGTATCTGCGTCTTCTGCGTGTCTTGCCGCTCTACACTCAGCAAAAAGCTTTTCCACCATATCTTGCAAGGAGAAACTCTGCCAGGAAAGAAAACATCCAAAATCTTGTTCTAAAGCTTGCACGGAGGTCTGCAAAGAGTTTGGCAAGAATGAAAGGTAGTTGTCCAAAACTCGTTCTTTTCCAATAGAATAACCATGGAAAAGGCAGGAGAGTGGTAAAGTACTGTTTTCTCTAAGTCTGAAGGCTGCCCACACTGTGCCTGCATGGTGCGGCTTGCATCTTCGCCTTTGGGAAGCTGCCGCTCGCCGATTCTCCCGCAGGCGAAGAAGCGGCTTCTTCGCACACAGAGCATTGTGGCGAGCGCAGGGAGCTCCTGAGAGCGGTTTGTGCCGAAAGATGGACGGGACCGGCACTTAGCTTCGGAGAGCTGCGTATCTGCATCTTTTGCGTGACTTGCCGCTCTACACTCAGCAAAAAGCTTTTCCACCATATCTTGCAAAGAGAAACTCTGCCAGGAAAGAAAACATCCAAAATCTTGTTCTAAAGCTTGCACGGAGGTCTGCAAAGAGTTTGGCAAGAATGAAAGGTAGTTGGCAGAAACTCGTTCTTTTCCAATATAATAACAATGGAAAGGAAGAGAGAGAGGTAGAGTACTGTTTTCTCTAAGTCTGAATGCTGCCCACACTGTGCCTGTGTGCTGCAGCTTGCATCTTCGCCTTTGGGAAGCTGCCGCTTGCCGATTCTCCCGGAGGCGAAGAAGCGGCTTCTTCGCACACAGAGCATTGGGCCGGTCGCGGTTGGCACCTAAGAGCGGTTTGTGCTGAAAGAAGCCCGGGACCGGCACTTGGCTTCGGAGAGCTGCGTATCTGCGTCTTCTGCGTGTCTTGCCGCTCTACACTCAGCCAAAATCTTTTCCACCATATCTTGCAAAGAGAAACTCTGCCAGGAAAGAAAACATCCAAAATCTTGTTCTAAAGCTTGCACGGAGGTCTGCAAAGAGTTTGGCAAGAATGAAAGGTAGTTGTCCAAAACTCGATCTTTTCCAATAGAATAACCATGGAAAAGGCAGGAGAGTGGTAAAGTACTGGTTTCTATAAGTCTGAATGCTGCCCACACTGTGCCTGTGTGGTGCGGCTTGCATCTTCGCCTTTGGGAAGCTGCCGCTCGCCGATTCTCCCGGATGCAAAGAAGCGGCTTCTTTGCTCACAACATTGTGGAGAGCGCAGGGAGCTCCTGAGAGCGGTTTGTGCCGAAACATGCCTGGGACCGGCACTTAGCTTCGGAGAGCTGCGTATCGGCGTCTTCTGCGTGTCTTGCCGCTCTATACTCAGCCAAAAGCTTTTCCACCATATCTTGCAAAGAGAAACTCTGCCAGGAAAGAAAACATCCAAAATCTTGTTCTAAAGCTTGCACGGAGGTCTGCAAAGAGTTTGGCAAGAATGAAAGGTAGTTGTCCAAAACTCGTTCTTTTCGAATATAATAACAATGGACAAGGCAGGAGAGTGGTAAAGTAGTGGTTTCTCTAAGTCTGAAGGCTGCCCACACTGTGCCTGCAAGGTGCGGCTTGCATCTTCGCCTTTGGGAAGCTGCCGCTCGCCGATTCTCCCGGAGGCGAAGAAGCGGCTTCTTCGCACACAGAGCATTGTGGCGAGCGCAGGGAGCTCCTGAGAGCGGTTTGTGCCGAAAGAAACCCGGGACCGGCACTTAGCTTCGGAGAGCTGCGTATCTGCGTCGTCTGCGTGTCTTGCCGCTGAACACTCAGCAAAATCTTTTCCACCATATCTTGCAAGGAGAAACTCTGCCAGGAAAGAAAACATCCAAAATCTTGTTCTAAAGCTTGCACGGAGGTCTGCAAAGAGTTTGGCAAGAATGAAAGGTAGTTGTCCAAAACTCGTTCTTTTCCAATAGAATAACCATGGAAAAGGCAGGAGAGTGGTAAAGTACTGTTTTCTCTAAGTCTGAAGGCTGCCCACACTGTGCCTGTGTGCTGCAGCTTGCATCTTCGCCTTTGGGAAGCTGCCGCTCGCCGATTCTCCCGGAGGCGAAGAAGCGGCTTCTTCGCACACAGAGCATTGTGGCGAGCGCAGGGAGCTCCTGAGAGCGGTTTGTGCCGAAAGATGGACGGGACCGGCACTTAGCTTCGGAGAGCTGCGTATCTGCATCTTTTGCGTGTCTTGCTGCTCTACACTCAGCAAAAAGCTTTCCCACCATATCTTGCAAAGAGAAACTCTGCCATGAAAGAAAACATCCAAAATCTTGTTCTAAAGCTTGCACGGAGGTCTGCAAAGAGTTTGGCAAGAATGAAAGGTAGTTGGCAGAAACTCGTTCTTTTCCAATATAATGACAATGGAAAGGAAGAGAGAGAGGTAAAGTACTGTTTTCTCTAAGTCTGAAGGCTGCCCACACTGTGCCTGCATGGTGCGGCTTGCATCTTCGCCTTTGGGAAGCTGCCGCTCGCCGATTCTCCCGCAGGCGAAGAAGCGGCTTCTTCGCACACAGAGCATTGGGCCGGTCGCGGTTGGCACCTAAGAGCGGTTTGTGCCGAAAGAAGCCCGGGACCGGCACTTAGCTTCGGAGAGCTGCGTATCTGCGTCTTCTGCGTGTCTTGCCGCTCTACACTCAGCAAAAAGCTTTTCCAGCATATCTTGCAAAGAGAAACTCTGCCAGGAAAGAAAACATCCAAAATCTTGTTCTAAAGCTTGCACGGAGGTCTGCAAAGAGTTTGGCAAGAATGAAAGGTAGTTGTCCAAAACTCGATCTTTTCCAATAGAATAACCATGGAAAAGGCAGGAGAGTGGTAAAGTACTGGTTTCTATAAGTCTGAATGCTGCCCACACTGTGCCTGTGTGGTGCGGCTTGCATCTTCCCCTTTGGGAAGCTGCCGCTCGCCGATTCTCCCGGATGCAAAGAAGCGGCTTCTTTGCTCACAACATTGTGGCGAGCGCAGGGGGCTCCTGAGAGCGGTTTGTGCCGAAACATGCCTGGGACCGGCACTTAGCTTCGGAGAGCTGCGTATCGGCGTCTTCTGCGTGTCTTGCCGCTCTACACTCAGCCAAAAGCTTTTCCACCATATCTTGCAAGGAGAAACTCTGCCAGGAAAGAAAACATCCAAAATCTTGTTCTAAAGCTTGCACGGAGGTCTGCAAAGAGTTTGGCAAGAATGAAAGGTAGTTGTCCAAAACTCGTTCTTTTCCAATAGAATAACCATGGAAAAGGCAGGAGAGTGGTAAAGTACTGTTTTCTCTAAGTCTGAAGGCTGCCCACACTGTGCCTGCATGGTGCGGCTTGCATCTTCGCCTTTGGGAAGCTGCCGCTCGCCGATTCTCCCGGAGGCGAAGAAGCGGCTTCTTCGCACACAGAGCATTGTGGCGAGCGCAGGGAGCTCCTGGGAGCGGTTTGTGCCTAAAGATGGACGGGACCGGCACTTAGCTTCGGAGAGCTGCGTATCTGCATCTTTTGCGTGTCTTGCCGCTCTACACTCAGCAAAAAGCTTTCCCACCATATCTTGCAAAGAGAAACTCTGCCAGGAAAGAAAACATCCAAAATCTTGTTCTAAAGCTTGCACGGAGGTCTGCAAAGAGTTTGGCAAGAATGAAAGGTAGTTGTCCAAAACTCGTTCTTTTCCAATAGAATAACCATGGAAAAGGCAGGAGAGTGGCAAAGTACTGTTTTCTCTAAGTCTGAAGGCTGCCCACACTGTGCCTGCATGGTGCGGCTTGCATCTTCGCCTTTGGGAAGCTGCCGCTCGCCGATTCTCCCGGAGGCGAAGAAGCGGCTTCTTCGCACACAGAGCATTGGGCCGGTCGCGGTTGGCACCTAAGAGCGGTTTGTGCTGAAAGAAGCCCGGGACCGGCACTTGGCTTCGGAGAGCTGCGTATCTGCGTCTTCTGCGTGTCTTGCCGCTCTACACTCAGCCAAAATCTTTTCCACCATATCTTGCAAAGAGAAACTCTGCCAGGAAAGAAAACATCCAAAATCTTGTTCTAAAGCTTGCACGGAGGTCTGCAAAGAGTTTGGCAAGAATGAAAGGTAGTTGTCCAAAACTCGATCTTTTCCAATAGAATAACCATGGAAAAGGCAGGAGAGTGGTAAAGTACTGGTTTCTATAAGTCTGAATGCTGCCCACACTGTGCCTGTGTGGTGCGGCTTGCATCTTCGCCTTTGGGAAGCTGCCGCTCGCCGATTCTCCCGGATGCAAAGAAGCGGCTTCTTTGCTCACAACATTGTGGAGAGCGCAGGGAGCTCCTGAGAGCGGTTTGTGCCGAAACATGCCTGGGACCGGCACTTAGCTTCGGAGAGCTGCGTATCGGCGTCTTCTGCGTGTCTTGCCGCTCTATACTCAGCCAAAAGCTTTTCCACCATATCTTGCAAAGAGAAACTCTGCCAGGAAAGAAAACATCCAAAATCTTGTTCTAAAGCTTGCACGGAGGTCTGCAAAGAGTTTGGCAAGAATGAAAGGTAGTTGTCCAAAACTCGTTCTTTTCGAATATAATAACAATGGACAAGGCAGGAGAGTGGTAAAGTAGTGGTTTCTCTAAGTCTGAAGGCTGCCCACACTGTGCCTGCAAGGTGCGGCTTGCATCTTCGCCTTTGGGAAGCTGCCGCTCGCCGATTCTCCCGGAGGCGAAGAAGCGGCTTCTTCGCACACAGAGCATTGTGGCGAGCGCAGGGAGCTCCTGAGAGCGGTTTGTGCCGAAAGAAGCCCGGGACCGGCACTTAGCTTCGGAGAGCTGCGTATCTGCGTCGTCTGCGTGTCTTGCCGCTCAACACTCAGCAAAATCTTTTCCACCATATCTTGCAAGGAGAAACTCTGCCAGGAAAGAAAACATCCAAAATCTTGTTCTAAAGCTTGCACGGAGGTCTGCAAAGAGTTTGGCAAGAATGAAAGGTAGTTGTCCAAAACTCGTTCTTTTCCAATAGAATAACCATGGAAAAGGCAGGAGAGTGGTAAAGTACTGTTTTCTCTAAGTCTGAAGGCTGCCCACACTGTGCCTGTGTGCTGCAGCTTGCATCTTCGCCTTTGGGAAGCTGCCGCTCGCCGATTCTCCCGGAGGCGAAGAAGCGGCTTCTTCGCACACAGAGCATTGTGGCGAGCGCAGGGAGCTCCTGAGAGCGGTTTGTGCCGAAAGATGGACGGGACCGGCACTTAGCTTCGGAGAGCTGCGTATCTGCATCTTTTGCGTGTCTTGCTGCTCTACACTCAGCAAAAAGCTTTCCCACCATATCTTGCAAAGAGAAACTCTGCCATGAAAGAAAACATCCAAAATCTTGTTCTAAAGCTTGCACGGAGGTCTGCAAAGAGTTTGGCAAGAATGAAAGGTAGTTGGCAGAAACTCGTTCTTTTCCAATATAATGACAATGGAAAGGAAGAGAGAGAGGTAAAGTACTGTTTTCTCTAAGTCTGAAGGCTGCCCACACTGTGCCTGCATGGTGCGGCTTGCATCTTCGCCTTTGGGAAGCTGCCGCTCGCCGATTCTCCCGCAGGCGAAGAAGCGGCTTCTTCGCACACAGAGCATTGGGCCGGTCGCGGTTGGCACCTAAGAGCGGTTTGTGCCGAAAGAAGCCCGGGACCGGCACTTAGCTTCGGAGAGCTGCGTATCTGCGTCTTCTGCGTGTCTTGCCGCTCTACACTCAGCAAAAAGCTTTTCCAGCATATCTTGCAAAGAGAAACTCTGCCAGGAAAGAAAACATCCAAAATCTTGTTCTAAAGCTTGCACGGAGGTCTGCAAAGAGTTTGGCAAGAATGAAAGGTAGTTGTCCAAAACTCGATCTTTTCCAATAGAATAACCATGGAAAAGGCAGGAGAGTGGTAAAGTACTGGTTTCTATAAGTCTGAATGCTGCCCACACTGTGCCTGTGTGGTGCGGCTTGCATCTTCCCCTTTGGGAAGCTGCCGCTCGCCGATTCTCCCGGATGCAAAGAAGCGGCTTCTTTGCTCACAACATTGTGGCGAGCGCAGGGGGCTCCTGAGAGCGGTTTGTGCCGAAACATGCCTGGGACCGGCACTTAGCTTCGGAGAGCTGCGTATCGGCGTCTTCTGCGTGTCTTGCCGCTCTACACTCAGCCAAAAGCTTTTCCACCATATCTTGCAAGGAGAAACTCTGCCAGGAAAGAAAACATCCAAAATCTTGTTCTAAAGCTTGCACGGAGGTCTGCAAAGAGTTTGGCAAGAATGAAAGGTAGTTGTCCAAAACTCGTTCTTTTCCAATAGAATAACCATGGAAAAGGCAGGAGAGTGGTAAAGTACTGTTTTCTCTAAGTCTGAAGGCTGCCCACACTGTGCCTGCATGGTGCGGCTTGCATCTTCGCCTTTGGGAAGCTGCCGCTCGCCGATTCTCCCGGAGGCGAAGAAGCGGCTTCTTCGCACACAGAGCATTGTGGCGAGCGCAGGGAGCTCCTGGGAGCGGTTTGTGCCTAAAGATGGACGGGACCGGCACTTAGCTTCGGAGAGCTGCGTATCTGCATCTTTTGCGTGTCTTGCCGCTCTACACTCAGCAAAAAGCTTTCCCACCATATCTTGCAAAGAGAAACTCTGCCAGGAAAGAAAACATCCAAAATCTTGTTCTAAAGCTTGCACGGAGGTCTGCAAAGAGTTTGGCAAGAATGAAAGGTAGTTGTCCAAAACTCGTTCTTTTCGAATATAATAACAATGGACAAGGCAGGAGAGTGGCAAAGTATTGTTTTCTCTAAGTCTGAAGGCTGCCCACACTGTGCCTGCATGGTGCGGCTTGCATCTTCGCCTTTGGGAAGCTGCCGCTCGCCGATTCTCCCGGAGGCGAAGAAGCGGCTTCTTCGCACACAGAGCATTGGGCCGGTCGCGGTTGGCACCTAAGAGCGGTTTGTGCTGAAAGAAGCCCGGGACCGGCACTTGGCTTCGGAGAGCTGCGTATCTGCGTCTTCTGCGTGTCTTGCCGCTCTACACTCAGCCAAAATCTTTTCCACCATATCTTGCAAAGAGAAACTCTGCCAGGAAAGAAAACATCCAAAATCTTGTTCTAAAGCTTGCACGGAGGTCTGCAAAGAGATTGGCAAGAATGAAAGGTAGTTGTCCAAAACTCGATCTTTTCCAATAGAATAACCATGGAAAAGGCAGGAGAGTGGTAAAGTACTGGTTTCTATAAGTCTGAAGGCTGCCCACACTGTGCCTGCAAGGTGCGGCTTGCATCTTCGCCTTTGGGAAGCTGCCGCTCGCCGATTCTCCCGGAGGCGAAGAAGCGGCTTCTTCGCACACAGAGCATTGTGGCGAGCGCAGGGAGCTCCTGAGAGCGGTTTGTGCCGAAAGAAGCCCGGGACCGGCACTTAGCTTCGGAGAGCTGCGTATCTGCGTCGTCTGCGTGTCTTGCCGCTGAACACTCAGCAAAATCTTTTCCACCATATCTTGCAAGGAGAAACTCTGCCAGGAAAGAAAACATCCAAAATCTTGTTCTAAAGCTTGCACGGAGGTCTGCAAAGAGTCTGGCAAGAATGAAAGGTAGTTGTCCAAAACTCGTTCTTTTCCAATAGAATAACCATGGAAAAGGCAGAAGAGTGGTAAAGTACTGTTTTCTCTAAGTCTGAAGGCTGCCCACACTGTGCCTGTGTGCTGCAGCTTGCATCTTCGCCTTTGGGAAGCTGCCGCTCGCCGATTCTCCCGGAGGCGAAGAAGCGGCTTCTTCGCACACAGAGCATTGTGGCGAGCGCAGGGAGCTCCTGAGAGCGGTTTGTGCCGAAAGATGGACGGGACCGGCACTTAGCTTCGGAGAGCTGCGTATCTGCATCTTTTGCGTGTCTTTCTGCTCTACACTCAGCAAAAAGCTTTCCCACCATATCTTGCAAAGCGAAACTCTGCCATGAAAGAAAACATCCAAAATCTTGTTCTAAAGCTTGCACGGAGGTCTGCAAAGAGTTTGGCAAGAATGAAAGGTAGTTGGCAGAAACTCGTTCTTTTCCAATATAATGACAATGGAAAGGAAGAGAGAGAGGTAAAGTACTGTTTTCTCTAAGTCTGAAGGCTGCCCACACTGTGCCTGCATGGTGCGGCTTGCATCTTCGCCTTTGGGAAGCTGCCGCTCGCCGATTCTCCCGGAGGCGAAGAAGCGGCTTCTTCGCACACAGAGCATTGGGCCGGTCGCGGTTGGCACCTAAGAGCGGTTTGTGCCGAAAGAAGCCCGGGACCGGCACTTAGCTTCGGAGAGCTGCGTATCTGCGTCTTCTGCGTGTCTTGCCGCTCTACACTCAGCAAAAAGCTTTTCCAGCATATCTTGCAAAGAGAAACTCTGCCAGGAAAGAAAACATCCAAAATCTTGTTCTAAAGCTTGCACGGAGGTCTGCAAAGAGTTTGGCAAGAATGAAAGGTAGTTGTCCAAAACTCGATCTTTTCCAATAGAATAACCATGGAAAAGGCAGGAGAGTGGTAAAGTACTGTTTTCTCTAAGTCTGAAGGCTGCCCACACTGTGCCTGCATGGTGCGGCTTGCATCTTCGCCTTTGGGAAGCTGCCGCTCGCCGATTCTCCCGGAGGCGAAGAAGCGGCTTCTTCGCACACAGAGCATTGTGGCGAGCGCAGGGAGCTCCTGGGAGCGGTTTGTGCCTAAAGATGGACGGGACCGGCACTTAGCTTCGGAGAGCTGCGTATCTGCATCTTTTGCGTGTCTTGCCGCTCTACACTCAGCAAAAAGCTTTCCCACCATATCTTGCAAAGAGAAACTCTGCCAGGAAAGAAAACATCCAAAATCTTGTTCTAAAGCTTGCACGGAGGTCTGCAAAGAGTTTGGCAAGAATGAAAGGTAGTTGTCCAAAACTCGTTCTTTTCGAATATAATAACAATGGACAAGGCAGGAGAGTGGCAAAGTACTGTTTTCTCTAAGTCTGAAGGCTGCCCACACTGTGCCTGCATGGTGCGGCTTGCATCTTCGCCTTTGGGAAGCTGCCGCTCGCCGATTCTCCCGGAGGCGAAGAAGCGGCTTCTTCGCACACAGAGCATTGTCCCGGTCGAGGTTTGCACCTAAGAGCGGTTTGTGCCGAAAGAAGCCCGGGACCGGCACTTAGCTTCGGAGATCTGCGTATCTGCGTCTTCTGCGTGTCTTGCCGCTCTACACTCAGCAAAAAGCTTTTCCAGCATATCTTGCAAAGAGAAACTCTGCCAGGAAAGAAAACATCCAAAATCTTGTTCTAAAGCTTGCACGGAGGTCTGCAAAGAGTTTGGCAAGAATGAAAGGTAGTTGTCCAAAACTCGATCTTTTCCAATAGAATAACCATGGAAAAGGCAGGAGAGTGGTAAAGTACTGGTTTCTCTAAGTCTGAAGGCTGCCCACACTGTGCCTGCATGGTGCGGCTTGCATCTTCGCCTTTGGGAAGCTGCCGCTCGCCGATTCTCCCGGATGCAAAGAAGCGGCTTCTTTGCTCACAACATTGTGGAGAGCGCAGGGAGCTCCTGAGAGCGGTTTGTGCCGAAACATGCCTGGGACCGGCACTTAGCTTCGGAGAGCTGCGTATCGGCGTCTTCTGCGTGTCTTGCCGCTCTATACTCAGCAAAAAGCTTTTCCAGCATATCTTGCAAAGAGAAACTCTGCCAGGAAAGAAAACATCCAAAATCTTGTTCTAAAGCTTGCACGGAGGTCTGCAAAGAGTTTGGCAAGAATGAAAGGTAGTTGTCCAAAACTCGTTCTTTTCGAATAGAATAACAATGGACAAGGCAGGAGAGTGGTAAAGTAGTGGTTTCTCTAAGTCTGAATGCTGCCCACACTGTGCCTGCATGGTGCGGCTTGCATCTTCGCCTTTTGGAAGCTGCCGCTCGCCGATTCTCCCGGAGGCGAAGAAGCGGCTTCTTCGCACACAGAGCATTGTGGCGAGCGCAGGGAGCTCCTGAGAGCGGTTTGTGCCGAAAGAAGCCCGGGAGTGGCACTTAGCTTCGGAGAGCTGCGTATCTGCGTCGTCTGCGTGTCTAGCCGCTCTACACTCAGCAAAAAGCTTTTCCACCATATCTTGCAAGGAGAAACTCTGCCAGGAAAGAAAACATCCAAAATCTTGTTCTAAAGCTTGCACGGAGGTCTGCAAAGAGTTTGGCAAGAATGAAAGGTAGTTGTCCAAAACTCGTTCTTTTCCAATAGAATAACCATGGAAAAGGCAGGAGAGTGGTAAAGTACTGTTTTCTCTAAGTCTGAAGGCTGCCCACACTGTGCCTGCATGGTGCGGCTTGCATCTTCGCCTTTGGGAAGCTGCCG
Source organism: Molothrus aeneus (assembly GCF_037042795.1). Taxonomy (NCBI): domain Eukaryota; kingdom Metazoa; phylum Chordata; class Aves; order Passeriformes; family Icteridae; genus Molothrus; species Molothrus aeneus. The sequence goes on along the minus strand of NW_027099218.1, from coordinate 316,535 downwards.
CTCGCCGATTCTCCCGGAGGCGAAGAAGCGGCTTCTTCGCACACAGAGCATTGGGCCGGTCGCGGTTGGCACCTAAGAGCGGTTTGTGCCGAAAGAAGCCCGGGACCGGCACTTAGCTTCAGAGAGCTGCGTATCGGCGTCTTCTGCGTGTCTTGCCGCTCTACACTCAGCAAATAGCTTTTCCAGCATATCTTGCAAAGAGAAACTCTGCCAGGAAAGAAAACATCCAAAATCTTGTTCTAAAGCTTGCACGGAGGTCTGCAAAGAGTTTGGCAAGAATGAAAGGTAGTTGTCCAAAACTCGATCTTTTCCAATAGAATAACCATGGAAAAGGCAGGAGAGTGGTAAAGTACTGGTTTCTATAAGTCTGAATGCTGCCCACACTGTGCCTGTGTGGTGCGGCTTGCATCTTCGCCTTTGGGAAGCTGCCGCTCGCCGATTCTCCCGGATGCAAAGAAGCGGCTTCTTTGCTCACAACATTGTGGAGAGCGCAGGGAGCTCCTGAGAGCGGTTTGTGCCGAAACATGCCTGGGACCGGCACTTAGCTTCGGAGAGCTGCGTATCGGCGTCTTCTGCGTGTCTTGCCGCTCTATACTCAGCCAAAAGCTTTTCCACCATATCTTGCAAAGAGAAACTCTGCCAGGAAAGAAAACATCCAAAATCTTGTTCTAAAGCTTGCACGGAGGTCTGCAAAGAGTTTGGCAAGAATGAAAGGTAGTTGTCCAAAACTCGTTCTTTTCGAATATAATAACAATGGACAAGGCAGGAGAGTGGTAAAGTAGTGGTTTCTCTAAGTCTGAAGGCTGCCCACACTGTGCCTGCAAGGTGCGGCTTGCATCTTCGCCTTTGGGAAGCTGCCGCTCGCCGATTCTCCCGGAGGCGAAGAAGCGGCTTCTTCGCACACAGAGCATTGTGGCGAGCGCAGGGAGCTCCTGAGAGCGGTTTGTGCCGAAAGAAACCCGGGACCGGCACTTAGCTTCGGAGAGCTGCGTATCTGCGTCGTCTGCGTGTCTTGCCGCTGAACACTCAGCAAAATCTTTTCCACCATATCTTGCAAGGAGAAACTCTGCCAGGAAAGAAAACATCCAAAATCTTGTTCTAAAGCTTGCACGGAGGTCTGCAAAGAGTTTGGCAAGAATGAAAGGTAGTTGTCCAAAACTCGTTCTTTTCCAATAGAATAACCATGGAAAAGGCAGGAGAGTGGTAAAGTACTGTTTTCTCTAAGTCTGAAGGCTGCCCACACTGTGCCTGTGTGCTGCAGCTTGCATCTTCGCCTTTGGGAAGCTGCCGCTCGCCGATTCTCCCGGAGGCGAAGAAGCGGCTTCTTCGCACACAGAGCATTGTGGCGAGCGCAGGGAGCTCCTGAGAGCGGTTTGTGCCGAAAGATGGACGGGACCGGCACTTAGCTTCGGAGAGCTGCGTATCTGCATCTTTTGCGTGTCTTGCTGCTCTACACTCAGCAAAAAGCTTTCCCACCATATCTTGCAAAGAGAAACTCTGCCATGAAAGAAAACATCCAAAATCTTGTTCTAAAGCTTGCACGGAGGTCTGCAAAGAGTTTGGCAAGAATGAAAGGTAGTTGGCAGAAACTCGTTCTTTTCCAATATAATGACAATGGAAAGGAAGAGAGAGAGGTAAAGTACTGTTTTCTCTAAGTCTGAAGGCTGCCCACACTGTGCCTGCATGGTGCGGCTTGCATCTTCGCCTTTGGGAAGCTGCCGCTCGCCGATTCTCCCGCAGGCGAAGAAGCGGCTTCTTCGCACACAGAGCATTGGGCCGGTCGCGGTTGGCACCTAAGAGCGGTTTGTGCCGAAAGAAGCCCGGGACCGGCACTTAGCTTCGGAGAGCTGCGTATCTGCGTCTTCTGCGTGTCTTGCCGCTCTACACTCAGCAAAAAGCTTTTCCAGCATATCTTGCAAAGAGAAACTCTGCCAGGAAAGAAAACATCCAAAATCTTGTTCTAAAGCTTGCACGGAGGTCTGCAAAGAGTTTGGCAAGAATGAAAGGTAGTTGTCCAAAACTCGATCTTTTCCAATAGAATAACCATGGAAAAGGCAGGAGAGTGGTAAAGTACTGGTTTCTATAAGTCTGAATGCTGCCCACACTGTGCCTGTGTGGTGCGGCTTGCATCTTCCCCTTTGGGAAGCTGCCGCTCGCCGATTCTCCCGGATGCAAAGAAGCGGCTTCTTTGCTCACAACATTGTGGCGAGCGCAGGGGGCTCCTGAGAGCGGTTTGTGCCGAAACATGCCTGGGACCGGCACTTAGCTTCGGAGAGCTGCGTATCGGCGTCTTCTGCGTGTCTTGCCGCTCTACACTCAGCCAAAAGCTTTTCCACCATATCTTGCAAGGAGAAACTCTGCCAGGAAAGAAAACATCCAAAATCTTGTTCTAAAGCTTGCACGGAGGTCTGCAAAGAGTTTGGCAAGAATGAAAGGTAGTTGTCCAAAACTCGTTCTTTTCCAATAGAATAACCATGGAAAAGGCAGGAGAGTGGTAAAGTACTGTTTTCTCTAAGTCTGAAGGCTGCCCACACTGTGCCTGCATGGTGCGGCTTGCATCTTCGCCTTTGGGAAGCTGCCGCTCGCCGATTCTCCCGGAGGCGAAGAAGCGGCTTCTTCGCACACAGAGCATTGTGGCGAGCGCAGGGAGCTCCTGGGAGCGGTTTGTGCCTAAAGATGGACGGGACCGGCACTTAGCTTCGGAGAGCTGCGTATCTGCATCTTTTGCGTGTCTTGCCGCTCTACACTCAGCAAAAAGCTTTCCCACCATATCTTGCAAAGAGAAACTCTGCCAGGAAAGAAAACATCCAAAATCTTGTTCTAAAGCTTGCACGGAGGTCTGCAAAGAGTTTGGCAAGAATGAAAGGTAGTTGTCCAAAACTCGTTCTTTTCCAATAGAATAACCATGGAAAAGGCAGGAGAGTGGCAAAGTACTGTTTTCTCTAAGTCTGAAGGCTGCCCACACTGTGCCTGCATGGTGCGGCTTGCATCTTCGCCTTTGGGAAGCTGCCGCTCGCCGATTCTCCCGGAGGCGAAGAAGCGGCTTCTTCGCACACAGAGCATTGGGCCGGTCGCGGTTGGCACCTAAGAGCGGTTTGTGCTGAAAGAAGCCCGGGACCGGCACTTGGCTTCGGAGAGCTGCGTATCTGCGTCTTCTGCGTGTCTTGCCGCTCTACACTCAGCCAAAATCTTTTCCACCATATCTTGCAAAGAGAAACTCTGCCAGGAAAGAAAACATCCAAAATCTTGTTCTAAAGCTTGCACGGAGGTCTGCAAAGAGTTTGGCAAGAATGAAAGGTAGTTGTCCAAAACTCGATCTTTTCCAATAGAATAACCATGGAAAAGGCAGGAGAGTGGTAAAGTACTGGTTTCTATAAGTCTGAATGCTGCCCACACTGTGCCTGTGTGGTGCGGCTTGCATCTTCGCCTTTGGGAAGCTGCCGCTCGCCGATTCTCCCGGATGCAAAGAAGCGGCTTCTTTGCTCACAACATTGTGGAGAGCGCAGGGAGCTCCTGAGAGCGGTTTGTGCCGAAACATGCCTGGGACCGGCACTTAGCTTCGGAGAGCTGCGTATCGGCGTCTTCTGCGTGTCTTGCCGCTCTATACTCAGCCAAAAGCTTTTCCACCATATCTTGCAAAGAGAAACTCTGCCAGGAAAGAAAACATCCAAAATCTTGTTCTAAAGCTTGCACGGAGGTCTGCAAAGAGTTTGGCAAGAATGAAAGGTAGTTGTCCAAAACTCGTTCTTTTCGAATATAATAACAATGGACAAGGCAGGAGAGTGGTAAAGTAGTGGTTTCTCTAAGTCTGAAGGCTGCCCACACTGTGCCTGCAAGGTGCGGCTTGCATCTTCGCCTTTGGGAAGCTGCCGCTCGCCGATTCTCCCGGAGGCGAAGAAGCGGCTTCTTCGCACAGAGAGCATTGTGGCGAGCGCAGGGAGCTCCTGAGAGCGGTTTGTGCCGAAAGAAGCCCGGGACCGGCACTTAGCTTCGGAGAGCTGCGTATCTGCGTCGTCTGCGTGTCTTGCCGCTCAACACTCAGCAAAATCTTTTCCACCATATCTTGCAAGGAGAAACTCTGCCAGGAAAGAAAACATCCAAAATCTTGTTCTAAAGCTTGCACGGAGGTCTGCAAAGAGTTTGGCAAGAATGAAAGGTAGTTGTCCAAAACTCGTTCTTTTCCAATAGAATAACCATGGAAAAGGCAGGAGAGTGGTAAAGTACTGTTTTCTCTAAGTCTGAAGGCTGCCCACACTGTGCCTGTGTGCTGCAGCTTGCATCTTCGCCTTTGGGAAGCTGCCGCTCGCCGATTCTCCCGGAGGCGAAGAAGCGGCTTCTTCGCACACAGAGCATTGTGGCGAGCGCAGGGAGCTCCTGAGAGCGGTTTGTGCCGAAAGATGGACGGGACCGGCACTTAGCTTCGGAGAGCTGCGTATCTGCATCTTTTGCGTGTCTTGCTGCTCTACACTCAGCAAAAAGCTTTCCCACCATATCTTGCAAAGAGAAACTCTGCCATGAAAGAAAACATCCAAAATCTTGTTCTAAAGCTTGCACGGAGGTCTGCAAAGAGTTTGGCAAGAATGAAAGGTAGTTGGCAGAAACTCGTTCTTTTCCAATATAATGACAATGGAAAGGAAGAGAGAGAGGTAAAGTACTGTTTTCTCTAAGTCTGAAGGCTGCCCACACTGTGCCTGCATGGTGCGGCTTGCATCTTCGCCTTTGGGAAGCTGCCGCTCGCCGATTCTCCCGCAGGCGAAGAAGCGGCTTCTTCGCACACAGAGCATTGGGCCGGTCGCGGTTGGCACCTAAGAGCGGTTTGTGCCGAAAGAAGCCCGGGACCGGCACTTAGCTTCGGAGAGCTGCGTATCTGCGTCTTCTGCGTGTCTTGCCGCTCTACACTCAGCAAAAAGCTTTTCCAGCATATCTTGCAAAGAGAAACTCTGCCAGGAAAGAAAACATCCAAAATCTTGTTCTAAAGCTTGCACGGAGGTCTGCAAAGAGTTTGGCAAGAATGAAAGGTAGTTGTCCAAAACTCGATCTTTTCCAATAGAATAACCATGGAAAAGGCAGGAGAGTGGTAAAGTACTGGTTTCTATAAGTCTGAATGCTGCCCACACTGTGCCTGTGTGGTGCGGCTTGCATCTTCCCCTTTGGGAAGCTGCCGCTCGCCGATTCTCCCGGATGCAAAGAAGCGGCTTCTTTGCTCACAACATTGTGGCGAGCGCAGGGGGCTCCTGAGAGCGGTTTGTGCCGAAACATGCCTGGGACCGGCACTTAGCTTCGGAGAGCTGCGTATCGGCGTCTTCTGCGTGTCTTGCCGCTCTACACTCAGCCAAAAGCTTTTCCACCATATCTTGCAAGGAGAAACTCTGCCAGGAAAGAAAACATCCAAAATCTTGTTCTAAAGCTTGCACGGAGGTCTGCAAAGAGTTTGGCAAGAATGAAAGGTAGTTGTCCAAAACTCGTTCTTTTCCAATAGAATAACCATGGAAAAGGCAGGAGAGTGGTAAAGTACTGTTTTCTCTAAGTCTGAAGGCTGCCCACACTGTGCCTGCATGGTGCGGCTTGCATCTTCGCCTTTGGGAAGCTGCCGCTCGCCGATTCTCCCGGAGGCGAAGAAGCGGCTTCTTCGCACACAGAGCATTGTGGCGAGCGCAGGGAGCTCCTGGGAGCGGTTTGTGCCTAAAGATGGACGGGACCGGCACTTAGCTTCGGAGAGCTGCGTATCTGCATCTTTTGCGTGTCTTGCCGCTCTACACTCAGCAAAAAGCTTTCCCACCATATCTTGCAAAGAGAAACTCTGCCAGGAAAGAAAACATCCAAAATCTTGTTCTAAAGCTTGCACGGAGGTCTGCAAAGAGTTTGGCAAGAATGAAAGGTAGTTGTCCAAAACTCGTTCTTTTCGAATATAATAACAATGGACAAGGCAGGAGAGTGGCAAAGTATTGTTTTCTCTAAGTCTGAAGGCTGCCCACACTGTGCCTGCATGGTGCGGCTTGCATCTTCGCCTTTGGGAAGCTGCCGCTCGCCGATTCTCCCGGAGGCGAAGAAGCGGCTTCTTCGCACACAGAGCATTGGGCCGGTCGCGGTTGGCACCTAAGAGCGGTTTGTGCTGAAAGAAGCCCGGGACCGGCACTTGGCTTCGGAGAGCTGCGTATCTGCGTCTTCTGCGTGTCTTGCCGCTCTACACTCAGCCAAAATCTTTTCCACCATATCTTGCAAAGAGAAACTCTGCCAGGAAAGAAAACATCCAAAATCTTGTTCTAAAGCTTGCACGGAGGTCTGCAAAGAGATTGGCAAGAATGAAAGGTAGTTGTCCAAAACTCGATCTTTTCCAATAGAATAACCATGGAAAAGGCAGGAGAGTGGTAAAGTACTGGTTTCTATAAGTCTGAAGGCTGCCCACACTGTGCCTGCAAGGTGCGGCTTGCATCTTCGCCTTTGGGAAGCTGCCGCTCGCCGATTCTCCCGGAGGCGAAGAAGCGGCTTCTTCGCACACAGAGCATTGTGGCGAGCGCAGGGAGCTCCTGAGAGCGGTTTGTGCCGAAAGAAGCCCGGGACCGGCACTTAGCTTCGGAGAGCTGCGTATCTGCGTCGTCTGCGTGTCTTGCCGCTGAACACTCAGCAAAATCTTTTCCACCATATCTTGCAAGGAGAAACTCTGCCAGGAAAGAAAACATCCAAAATCTTGTTCTAAAGCTTGCACGGAGGTCTGCAAAGAGTCTGGCAAGAATGAAAGGTAGTTGTCCAAAACTCGTTCTTTTCCAATAGAATAACCATGGAAAAGGCAGGAGAGTGGTAAAGTACTGTTTTCTCTAAGTCTGAAGGCTGCCCACACTGTGCCTGTGTGCTGCAGCTTGCATCTTCGCCTTTGGGAAGCTGCCGCTCGCCGATTCTCCCGGAGGCGAAGAAGCGGCTTCTTCGCACACAGAGCATTGTGGCGAGCGCAGGGAGCTCCTGAGAGCGGTTTGTGCCGAAAGATGGACGGGACCGGCACTTAGCTTCGGAGAGCTGCGTATCTGCATCTTTTGCGTGTCTTTCTGCTCTACACTCAGCAAAAAGCTTTCCCACCATATCTTGCAAAGCGAAACTCTGCCATGAAAGAAAACATCCAAAATCTTGTTCTAAAGCTTGCACGGAGGTCTGCAAAGAGTTTGGCAAGAATGAAAGGTAGTTGGCAGAAACTCGTTCTTTTCCAATATAATGACAATGGAAAGGAAGAGAGAGAGGTAAAGTACTGTTTTCTCTAAGTCTGAAGGCTGCCCACACTGTGCCTGCATGGTGCGGCTTGCATCTTCGCCTTTGGGAAGCTGCCGCTCGCCGATTCTCCCGGAGGCGAAGAAGCGGCTTCTTCGCACACAGAGCATTGGGCCGGTCGCGGTTGGCACCTAAGAGCGGTTTGTGCCGAAAGAAGCCCGGGACCGGCACTTAGCTTCGGAGAGCTGCGTATCTGCGTCTTCTGCGTGTCTTGCCGCTCTACACTCAGCAAAAAGCTTTTCCAGCATATCTTGCAAAGAGAAACTCTGCCAGGAAAGAAAACATCCAAAATCTTGTTCTAAAGCTTGCACGGAGGTCTGCAAAGAGTTTGGCAAGAATGAAAGGTAGTTGTCCAAAACTCGATCTTTTCCAATAGAATAACCATGGAAAAGGCAGGAGAGTGGTAAAGTACTGTTTTCTCTAAGTCTGAAGGCTGCCCACACTGTGCCTGCATGGTGCGGCTTGCATCTTCGCCTTTGGGAAGCTGCCGCTCGCCGATTCTCCCGGAGGCGAAGAAGCGGCTTCTTCGCACACAGAGCATTGTGGCGAGCGCAGGGAGCTCCTGGGAGCGGTTTGTGCCTAAAGATGGACGGGACCGGCACTTAGCTTCGGAGAGCTGCGTATCTGCATCTTTTGCGTGTCTTGCCGCTCTACACTCAGCAAAAAGCTTTCCCACCATATCTTGCAAAGAGAAACTCTGCCAGGAAAGAAAACATCCAAAATCTTGTTCTAAAGCTTGCACGGAGGTCTGCAAAGAGTTTGGCAAGAATGAAAGGTAGTTGTCCAAAACTCGTTCTTTTCGAATATAATAACAATGGACAAGGCAGGAGAGTGGCAAAGTACTGTTTTCTCTAAGTCTGAAGGCTGCCCACACTGTGCCTGCATGGTGCGGCTTGCATCTTCGCCTTTGGGAAGCTGCCGCTCGCCGATTCTCCCGGAGGCGAAGAAGCGGCTTCTTCGCACACAGAGCATTGTCCCGGTCGAGGTTTGCACCTAAGAGCGGTTTGTGCCGAAAGAAGCCCGGGACCGGCACTTAGCTTCGGAGATCTGCGTATCTGCGTCTTCTGCGTGTCTTGCCGCTCTACACTCAGCAAAAAGCTTTTCCAGCATATCTTGCAAAGAGAAACTCTGCCAGGAAAGAAAACATCCAAAATCTTGTTCTAAAGCTTGCACGGAGGTCTGCAAAGAGTTTGGCAAGAATGAAAGGTAGTTGTCCAAAACTCGATCTTTTCCAATAGAATAACCATGGAAAAGGCAGGAGAGTGGTAAAGTACTGGTTTCTCTAAGTCTGAAGGCTGCCCACACTGTGCCTGCATGGTGCGGCTTGCATCTTCGCCTTTGGGAAGCTGCCGCTCGCCGATTCTCCCGGATGCAAAGAAGCGGCTTCTTTGCTCACAACATTGTGGAGAGCGCAGGGAGCTCCTGAGAGCGGTTTGTGCCGAAACATGCCTGGGACCGGCACTTAGCTTCGGAGAGCTGCGTATCGGCGTCTTCTGCGTGTCTTGCCGCTCTATACTCAGCAAAAAGCTTTTCCAGCATATCTTGCAAAGAGAAACTCTGCCAGGAAAGAAAACATCCAAAATCTTGTTCTAAAGCTTGCACGGAGGTCTGCAAAGAGTTTGGCAAGAATGAAAGGTAGTTGTCCAAAACTCGTTCTTTTCGAATAGAATAACAATGGACAAGGCAGGAGAGTGGTAAAGTAGTGGTTTCTCTAAGTCTGAATGCTGCCCACACTGTGCCTGCATGGTGCGGCTTGCATCTTCGCCTTTTGGAAGCTGCCGCTCGCCGATTCTCCCGGAGGCGAAGAAGCGGCTTCTTCGCACACAGAGCATTGTGGCGAGCGCAGGGAGCTCCTGAGAGCGGTTTGTGCCGAAAGAAGCCCGGGAGTGGCACTTAGCTTCGGAGAGCTGCGTATCTGCGTCGTCTGCGTGTCTAGCCGCTCTACACTCAGCAAAAAGCTTTTCCACCATATCTTGCAAGGAGAAACTCTGCCAGGAAAGAAAACATCCAAAATCTTGTTCTAAAGCTTGCACGGAGGTCTGCAAAGAGTTTGGCAAGAATGAAAGGTAGTTGTCCAAAACTCGTTCTTTTCCAATAGAATAACCATGGAAAAGGCAGGAGAGTGGTAAAGTACTGTTTTCTCTAAGTCTGAAGGCTGCCCACACTGTGCCTGCATGGTGCGGCTTGCATCTTCGCCTTTGGGAAGCTGCCGCTCGCCGATTCTCCCGGAGGCGAAGAAGCGGCTTCTTCGCACACAGAGCATTGGGCCGGTCGCGGTTGGCACCTAAGAGCGGTTTGTGCCGAAAGAAGCCCGGGACCGGCACTTAGCTTCAGAGAGCTGCGTATCGGCGTCTTCTGCGTGTCTTGCCGCTCTACACTCAGCAAATAGCTTTTCCAGCATATCTTGCAAAGAGAAACTCTGCCAGGAAAGAAAACATCCAAAATCTTGTTCTAAAGCTTGCACGGAGGTCTGCAAAGAGTTTGGCAAGAATGAAAGGTAGTTGTCCAAAACTCGATCTTTTCGAATATAATAACCATGGAAAAGGCAGGAGAGTGGTAAAGTACTGGTTTCTGTAAGTCTGAATGCTGCCCACACTGTGCCTGTGTGGTGCGGCTTGCATCTTCCCCTTTGGGAAGCTGCCGCTCGCCGATTCTCCCGGAGGCAAAGAAGCGGCTTCTTTGCTCACAACATTGTGGAGAGCGCAGGGAGCTCCTGAGAGCGGTTTGTGCCGAAACATGCCTGGGACAGGCACTTAGCTTCGGAGAGCTGCGTATCTGCGTCTTCTGCGTGTCTTGCCGCTCTACACTCAGCCAAAAGCTTTTCCACCATATCTTGCAAAGAGAAACTCTGCCAGGAAGGAAAACATCCAAAATCTTGTTCTAAAGCTTGCACGGAGGTCTGCAAAGAGTTTGGCAAGAATGAAAGGTAGTTGTCCAAAACTCGTTCTTTTCGAATATAATAACAATGGACAAGGCAGGAGAGTGGTAAAGTAGTGGTTTCTCTAAGTCTGAAGGCTGCCCACACTGTGCCTGCAAGGTGCGGCTTGCATCTTCGCCTTTGGGAAGCTGCCGCTCGCCGATTCTCCCGGAGGCCAAGAAGCGGCTTCTTCGCACACAGAGCATTGTGGCGAGCGCAGGGAGCTCCTGAGAGCGGTTTGTGCCGAAAGAAGCCCGGGACCGGCACTTAGCTTCGGAGAACTGCGTATCTGCGTCGTCTGCGTGTCTTGCCGCTCAACACTCAGCAAAATCTTTTCCACCATATCTTGCAAGGAGAAACTCTGCCAGGAAAGAAAACATCCAAAATCTTGTTCTAAAGCTTGCACGGAGGTCTGCAAAGAGTTTGGCAAGAATGAAAGGTAGTTGTCCAAAACTCGTTCTTTTCCAATAGAATAACCATGGAAAAGGCAGGAGAGTGGTAAAGTACTGTTTTCTCTAAGTCTGAAGGCTGCCCACACTGTGCCTGCATGGTGCGGCTTGCATCTTCGCCTTTGGGAAGCTGCCGCTCGCCGATTCTCCCGGAGGCGAAGAAGCGGCTTCTTCGCACACAGAGCATTGTGGCGAGCGCAGGGAGCTCCTGGGAGCGGTTTGTGCCTAAAGATGGACGGGACCGGCACTTAGCTTCGGAGAGCTGCGTATCTGCATCTTTTGCGTGTCTTGCCGCTCTACACTCAGCAAAAAGCTTTCCCACCATATCTTGCAAAGAGAAACTCTGCCAGGAAAGAAAACATCCAAAATCTTGTTCTAAAGCTTGCACGGAGGTCTGCAAAGAGTTTGGCAAGAATGAAAGGTAGTTGTCCAAAACTCGTTCTTTTCGAATATAATAACAATGGACAAGGCAGGAGAGTGGCAAAGTATTGTTTTCTCTAAGTCTGAAGGCTGCCCACACTGTGCCTGCATGGTGCGGCTTGCATCTTCGCCTTTGGGAAGCTGCCGCTCGCCGATTCTCCCGGAGGCGAAGAAGCGGCTTCTTCGCACACAGAGCATTGGGCCGGTCGCGGTTGGCACCTAAGAGCGGTTTGTGCTGAAAGAAGCCCGGGACCGGCACTTGGCTTCGGAGAGCTGCGTATCTGCGTCTTCTGCGTGTCTTGCCGCTCTACACTCAGCCAAAATCTTTTCCACCATATCTTGCAAAGAGAAACTCTGCCAGGAAAGAAAACATCCAAAATCTTGTTCTAAAGCTTGCACGGAGGTCTGCAAAGAGTTTGGCAAGAATGAAAGGTAGTTGTCCAAAACTCGATCTTTTCCAATAGAATAACCATGGAAAAGGCAGGAGAGTGGTAAAGTACTGGTTTCTATAAGTCTGAATGCTGCCCACACTGTGCCTGTGTGGTGCGGCTTGCATCTTCGCCTTTGGGAAGCTGCCGCTCGCCGATTCTCCCGGATGCAAAGAAGCGGCTTCTTTGCTCACAACATTGTGGAGAGCGCAGGGAGCTCCTGAGAGCGGTTTGTGCCGAAACATGCCTGGGACCGGCACTTAGCTTCGGAGAGCTGCGTATCGGCGTCTTCTGCGTGTCTTGCCGCTCTATACTCAGCCAAAAGCTTTTCCACCATATCTTGCAAAGAGAAACTCTGCCAGGAAAGAAAACATCCAAAATCTTGTTCTAAAGCTTGCACGGAGGTCTGCAAAGAGTTTGGCAAGAATGAAAGGTAGTTGTCCAAAACTCGTTCTTTTCGAATATAATATCAATGGTCAAGGCAGGAGAGTGGTAAAGTAGTGGTTTCTCTAAGTCTGAAGGCTGCCCACACTGTGCCTGCAAGGTGCGGCTTGCATCTTCGCCTTTGGGAAGCTGCCGCTCGCCGATTCTCCCGGAGGCGAAGAAGCGGCTTCTTCGCACACAGAGCATTGTGGCGAGCGCAGGGAGCTCCTGAGAGCGGTTTGTGCCGAAAGAAGCCCGGGACCGGCACTTAGCTTCGGAGAGCTGCGTATCTGCGTCGTCTGCGTGTCTTGCCGCTGAACACTCAGCAAAATCTTTTCCACCATATCTTGCAAGGAGAAACTCTGCCAGGAAAGAAAACATCCAAAATCTTGTTCTAAAGCTTGCACGGAGGTCTGCAAAGAGTTTGGCAAGAATGAAAGGTAGTTGTCCAAAACTCGTTCTTTTCCAATAGAATAACCATGGAAAAGGCAGGAGAGTGGTAAAGTACTGTTTTCTCTAAGTCTGAAGGCTGCCCACACTGTGCCTGTGTGCTGCAGCTTGCATCTTCGCCTTTGGGAAGCTGCCGCTCGCCGATTCTCCCGGAGGCGAAGAAGCGGCTTCTTCGCACACAGAGCATTGTGGCGAGCGCAGGGAGCTCCTGAGAGCGGTTTGTGCCGAAAGATGGACGGGACCGGCACTTAGCTTCGGAGAGCTGCGTATCTGCATCTTTTGCGTGTCTTTCTGCTCTACACTCAGCAAAAAGCTTTTCCACCATATCTTGCAAAGAGAAACTCTGCCATGAAAGAAAACATCCAAAATCTTGTTCTAAAGCTTGCACGGAGGTCTGCAAAGAGTTTGGCAAGAATGAAAGGTAGTTGGCAGAAACTCGTTCTTTTCCAATATAATGACAATGGAAAGGAAGAGAGAGAGGTAAAGTACTGTTTTCTCTAAGTCTGAAGGCTGCCCACACTGTGCCTGCATGGTGCGGCTTGCATCTTCGCCTTTGGGAAGCTGCCGCTCGCCGATTCTCCCGGAGGCGAAGAAGCGGCTTCTTCGCACACAGAGCATTGGGCCGGTCGCGGTTGGCACCTAAGAGCGGTTTGTGCCGAAAGAAGCCCGGGACCGGCACTTAGCTTCGGAGAGCTGCGTATCTGCGTCTTCTGCGTGTCTTGCCGCTCTACACTCAGCAAAAAGCTTTTCCAGCATATCTTGCAAAGAGAAACTCTGCCAGGAAAGAAAACATCCAAAATCTTGTTCTAAAGCTTGCACGGAGGTCTGCAAAGAGTTTGGCAAGAATGAAAGGTAGTTGTCCAAAACTCGATCTTTTCCAATAGAATAACCATGGAAAAGGCAGGAGAGTGGTAAAGTACTGTTTTCTCTAAGTCTGAAGGCTGCCCACACTGTGCCTGCATGGTGCGGCTTGCATCTTCGCCTTTGGGAAGCTGCCGCTCGCCGATTCTCCCGGAGGCGAAGAAGCGGCTTCTTCGCACACAGAGCATTGTGGCGAGCGCAGGGAGCTCCTGGGAGCGGTTTGTGCCTAAAGATGGACGGGACCGGCACTTAGCTTCGGAGAGCTGCGTATCTGCATCTTTTGCGTGTCTTGCCGCTCTACACTCAGCAAAAAGCTTTCCCACCATATCTTGCAAAGAGAAACTCTGCCAGGAAAGAAAACATCCAAAATCTTGTTCTAAAGCTTGCACGGAGGTCTGCAAAGAGTTTGGCAAGAATGAAAGGTAGTTGTCCAAAACTCGTTCTTTTCGAATATAATAACAATGGACAAGGCAGGAGAGTGGCAAAGTACTGTTTTCTCTAAGTCTGAAGGCTGCCCACACTGTGCCTGCATGGTGCGGCTTGCATCTTCGCCTTTGGGAAGCTGCCGCTCGCCGATTCTCCCGGAGGCGAAGAAGCGGCTCCTTCGCACACAGAGCATTGTCCCGGTCGAGGTTTGCACCTAAGAGCGGTTTGTGCCGAAAGAAGCCCGGGACCGGCACTTACCTTCGGAGATCTGCGTATCTGCGTCTTCTGCGTGTCTTGCCGCTCTACACTCAGCAAAAAGCTTTTCCAGCATATCTTGCAAAGAGAAACTCTGCCAGGAAAGAAAACATCCAAAATCTTGTTCTAAAGCTTGCACGGAGGTCTGCAAAGAGTTTGGCAAGAATGAAAGGTAGTTGTCCAAAACTCGATCTTTTCCAATAGAATAACCATGGAAAAGGCAGGAGAGTGGTAAAGTACTGGTTTCTCTAAGTCTGAAGGCTGCCCACACTGTGCCTGCATGGTGCGGCTTGCATCTTCGCCTTTGGGAAGCTGCCGCTCGCCGATTCTCCCGGAGGCGAAGAAGCGGCTTCTTTGCTCACAACATTGTGGAGAGCGCAGGGAGCTCCTGAGAGCGGTTTGTGCCGAAACATGCCTGGGACCGGCACTTAGCTTCGGAGAGCTGCGTATCGGCGTCTTCTGCGTGTCTTGCCGCTCTATACTCAGCAAAAAGCTTTTCCAGCATATCTTGCAAAGAGAAACTCTGCCAGGAAAGAAAACATCCAAAATCTTGTTCTAAAGCTTGCACGGAGGTCTGCAAAGAGTTTGGCAAGAATGAAAGGTAGTTGTCCAAAACTCGTTCTTTTCGAATAGAATAACAATGGACAAGGCAGGAGAGTGGTAAAGTAGTGGTTTCTCTAAGTCTGAAGGCTGCCCACACTGTGCCTGCATGGTGCGGCTTGCATCTTCGCCTTTGGGAAGCTGCCGCTCGCCGATTCTCCCGGAGGCGAAGAAGCGGCTTCTTCGCACACAGAGCATTGTGGCGAGCGCAGGGAGCTCCTGAGAGCGGTTTGTGCCGAAAGAAACCCGGGAGTGGCACTTAGCTTCGGAGAGCTGCGTATCTGCGTCGTCTGCGTGTCTAGCCGCTCTACACTCAGCAAAAAGCTTTTCCACCATATCTTGCAAGGAGAAACTCTGCCATGAAAGAAAACATCCAAAATCTTGTTCTAAAGCTTGCACGGAGGTCTGCAAAGAGTTTGGCAAGAATGAAAGGTAGTTGGCAGAAACTCGTTCTTTTCCAATATAATGACAATGGAAAGGAAGAGAGAGAGGTAAAGTACTGTTTTCTCTAAGTCTGAAGGCTGCCCACACTGTGCCTGCATGGTGCGGCTTGCATCTTCGCCTTTGGGAAGCTGCCGCTCGCCGATTCTCCCGGAGGCGAAGAAGCGGCTTCTTCGCACACAGAGCATTGGGCCGGTCGCGGTTGGCACCTAAGAGCGGTTTGTGCCGAAAGAAGCCCGGGACCGGCACTTAGCTTCGGAGAGCTGCGTATCTGCGTCTTCTGCGTGTCTTGCCGCTCTACACTCAGCAAAAAGCTTTTCCAGCATATCTTGCAAAGAGAAACTCTGCCAGGAAAGAAAACATCCAAAATCTTGTTCTAAAGCTTGCACGGAGGTCTGCAAAGAGTTTGGCAAGAATGAAAGGTAGTTGTCCAAAACTCGATCTTTTCCAATAGAATAACCATGGAAAAGGCAGGAGAGTGGTAAAGTACTGGTTTCTATAAGTCTGAATGCTGCCCACACTGTGCCTGTGTGGTGCGGCTTGCATCTTCCCCTTTGGGAAGCTGCCGCTCGCCGATTCTCCCGGATGCAAAGAAGCGGCTTCTTTGCTCACAACATTGTGGCGAGCGCAGGGGGCTCCTGAGAGCGGTTTGTGCCGAAACATGCCTGGGACCGGCACTTAGCTTCGGAGAGCTGCGTATCGGCGTCTTCTGCGTGTCTTGCCGCTCTACACTCAGCCAAAAGCTTTTCCACCATATCTTGCAAGGAGAAACTCTGCCAGGAAAGAAAACATCCAAAATCTTGTTCTAAAGCTTGCACGGAGGTCTGCAAAGAGTTTGGCAAGAATGAAAGGTAGTTGTCCAAAACTCGTTCTTTTCCAATAGAATAACCATGGAAAAGGCAGGAGAGTGGTAAAGTACTGTTTTCTCTAAGTCTGAAGGCTGCCCACACTGTGCCTGCATGGTGCGGCTTGCATCTTCGCCTTTGGGAAGCTGCCGCTCGCCGATTCTCCCGGAGGCGAAGAAGCGGCTTCTTCGCACAGAGAGCATTGTGGCGAGCGCAGGGAGCTCCTGGGAGCGGTTTGTGCCTAAAGATGGACGGGACCGGCACTTAGCTTCGGAGAGCTGCGTATCTGCATCTTTTGCGTGTCTTGCCGCTCTACACTCAGCAAAAAGCTTTCCCACCATATCTTGCAAAGAGAAACTCTGCCAGGAAAGAAAACATCCAAAATCTTGTTCTAAAGCTTGCACGGAGGTCTGCAAAGAGTTTGGCAAGAATGAAAGGTAGTTGTCCAAAACTCGTTCTTTTCGAATATAATAACAATGGACAAGGCAGGAGAGTGGCAAAGTATTGTTTTCTCTAAGTCTGAAGGCTGCCCACACTGTGCCTGCATGGTGCGGCTTGCATCTTCGCCTTTGGGAAGCTGCCGCTCGCCGATTCTCCCGGAGGCGAATAAGCGGCTTCTTCGCACACAGAGCATTGGGCCGGTCGCGGTTGGCACCTAAGAGCGGTTTGTGCTGAAAGAAGCCCGGGACCGGCACTTGGCTTCGGAGAGCTGCGTATCTGCGTCTTCTGCGTGTCTTGCCGCTCTACACTCAGCCAAAATCTT